>NC_056727.1:632020531-632185531 GCF_019279795.1 Protopterus annectens
CATACAGACAGGAAAAGTATTGTTTTGGTGCTGGCAATCAGACTTCCAACATGCTGAAAGTGTAAGAAAGACATAAACTCAGAACTATCATTGCACAAGTCGCATGTGAGTGTTATCATCATTTGTCGTGCCACTAACTTGTGCAAGTTATATAACCCATAGAGCAAAACTCTCCCTCCTTTCTGCTCTGTTAGGGTATTATTCTGTGAAAAAGCAATACCTTAAAATAAGTAAACATAAAATTATAATTCATTATATTATTATTCATGTCAGTAGAGCATGTTGCTGTATGTAAGGAGTTGTGCTGAGTCCCTTACTTTTCCTTGTCATTGTCGTACCTTTTGTAATGGTTGTGCCTGTATTTTTTCATTTAGCCCACACCAATCTTTCTTCTTTTCTGCTTAAGAAAAAAAAAAAAAGAATCTTATTGTTTGTTATTGTTTCACTTTATTATCCATCCATTTTCAATACTTCCTTTATCCAGTAACCTTTTGGAGCTTTATGTATTTACGTTTGATGGCATCACCTAAACATCTTACGCATCATCAATTTTTTTTATATGAGGAAGTGCAACTCAAAAAAAAAAAGATATTCATGGGGAGAAGGGAAGCCCCCAGGGTAATCCCCAGTCCCCCTACTTTTTATATAGGTTCATATGTTCATAGGTGTGTACTACGCTAATGGGCTTGAAGACTTTACAAGCCTAGCCATAAGATTACCCTGGCATCGTGCCACCTGACCTTAGTTCCCAGTGCCTCTGTCGAGTAGAGCCACTGGAGTTACCCCAGGGGTGAATTTTCCATTTCCCGTCCACTCGATTTCTCTTGAATAGGGTTAGCAAGGTGCTGTGCTTGACATTTATGGGAAGTCTGTTCCATAGCATGGGCAGTCTCTGGGTTATGAACCTGTCCCTCCAGTATGTTCTGTTGATTGTGGTAATGAGGGTGAGGTCTCTGGACCATGTGGTGTGGAGAGATTGGGATTTTTTTAGATGTAGCATTTCTAACAGAGCTGGGTCAGAAATGGCTTTGTAAGTCAAGCAGAGATAGCCTCTAAGTAGGCGATATGAGACAGAGAATAGTTGGAGTTTTTTGAGTCTGTCCATATAGGACAAGTGTTTAAGACCTATGATTCTCTTTGTGAGGTACTTTTGCAGCCTCTCCAGTTGATGCAGGTGTCTAGTAAGGTACATGCCAATGGGGCATTGTACTCGATGACTGACCTAATGAGGGAAAGTAGAGGGAGACAATGACCTCTTTCTTCCTGGATGCAAAACCCTTAGTAATGTGATGTGCCACATAGAAGGACTTTTTGACCACAGTGGCAATGTGGTGATCAAAAGAGAGGTTGCTCTCAACCTGTGTTCCCAGATCTCTTATAACGCCTTCTGTGTTCAGTGGACTACCAATGATGTGGTAACTCATGGGAACCAGATTTTTCCCAAAGGGGATGATGACACATTTTTTGGCATTGAGCTTAAGGTCATGGTTCTGACACCAGTTGTTGGTCTCAGTGAGGCCATTCTGTAGAATGTCAACATCACTTAGGGAGTTAATAATAACTCCCAACTTGCAATTGTCTGTGAACTTTGTCAGCCAGAGTCCCTTCATGTTGACCTGGACTTCAGAGAAGTAGATACCAAACAGGAGAGGACCCAGGACCGAACCCTGTGGGACTCCACTCATGACTAGTCAGCAGTCTGACTAGGAGTCAGCTACTTTCACACTGTGGGTTCTATCTGTGAGCCAGTTTGCAACCCACCTAGTGATATAGGGGTTGATGCCTAGCTTAGTGAGTTTTTCTATGATTCCTGAGTGGGGAATGGTATTGAAGGCCTTGGCCAGATCAAGGTAGTCTGTATGAACCACCTTGCCTTCATCCAAAACTCTAGTGACTGACTCAAAGAAGTCGACCAAGTTGAGCAGGCATGATCTACCCTTCACAAAGCCAAACTGTGTGGTATCCAGAGTGTGGAGATTTCCTATATCCTTGCTTATTAGGTCCATGATGATGCATTCCATAGCTTTGCATATCAGACATGTCAGGCTAATGGGGCGATAGCTCCAGGGTCTGTAGTCACTCCTCCTTTGTGGAGAGGGATGACTGTAGCAGTGCGCCATTCGATAGGGACAAATCCTGAGGTGAGGCTGTGATTTAGCAGAGCACACAGATGAGTTGCCATTTCACTCTCTAGTTCATGTAGAATACAGCCAGGGATATTGTCAGGTCCCATAGAATCTGTATTCTTGGCCTTGTACAGTGCTGTTTTAACCTGTGCAGCAGTAATACTGGGTGCCTGGCAATCTACTGGCATTGTGATTGGTCCTTTGGGGGTGAGAGGGGTAAAGTTGGCACTGAATCTGCCAGCCATTATATTGGCAATATCTGTTGGCTCGGTATAGGAGGCACGATTGTGCAGATCAAATCTGGATATTGCTGTGGAGATTCTTTACATAACTATAGAAGGCCTTGTGGTTGTCTTTACTGCTGCAATTCTGTTTTCATAGCTAGCTTTAGAGGACTTGATGAGGGACCTCAACTTTTTGTTGAGGCTGATAAGGGAGTTTTTCCAGTCTTGAGACTTCACCTTATTCCGCATCAGTTTCCTCCTTCTGTTGTTGAGTTTCTTTATGACAGGGGACCACCAGATTGGTTTCCTTTTTTTGGGGGAGTGTCTTGGTTCTCTTGGGTATGGTGAGATCCATGCATTTGTGTACATGTTCGTACAGTGCATTGGTGTATGATTCGGTGGTCATGCAACTATTCTCCATTTGCATGGGTACCGTGAAGTTAGCCATCTCTGGTTTTAGGACCCCAAAGTTAGCTTTGGAGAAGTTTTTCATGGTGGTTACCTTTGCAGGGGGGTGGGTGGGAGGGATGTGGATTGCCAAGGTGATTAGTTTGTGGTTGGATCTAACCAGGGAGGAGTTGACGATTGGTGTAGAGAAATGGTCGTCCATGTTAGTAATGACTAGGTCAAGGATGTTGCTACCTCTAGTGGGGGTAAGAACGAGCAGGTCCAGGGCATTGGAATTAATGAATTTTGTTGGGCAAGTGTATTGGTACATGAGTAGTTTTCCCAGTTAATGGAGGGGTAGTTGTAGTCATCCAGTGTGAGAGTGTTAGATTGGACCCTAATATTCTCCAGGGTGCTTAAGAACATGGTCTTTGGAACACCACCTAAAAAAGGCATGGTAGGGGTGGCAAAAGCCTTGGCCAGTATCCAGATGCCCAGTTGTGACAGATGCAGGCCATCTCTGGGAAAGCATCGAGGACTGTCAATCATGTCATCCCAGGCACACAGATACTGGATCCCCTTAAAATGACACCATAAACTTAGCCAATTGTTGAAATCAATCATTTTCTGCTTGTTCTGTGATATCATTCTGGGTGATGGTAGGATACTGCTCAGGGCTAGGGTCATACCTGCCTGGGGTACATAATCCAAGAGCTCTTCCATGTCTGTTTTCATGTAGTCCAGGGAGGTACATCTCAGGTCATTCACACCCATATGTACAATAACAGAGTCATATTTGTACCTGTTGTTGAGCGACCTGAGTGCATGCGTTATGTGGTGGATCCTGGCACCTGACAGGCAGCTGACTGTTACTTTCTCCTTATTCACCCAAGTGAGTGGGACATTAGTTTGCCTCACTATCGAGTCACCTATGACTAGTGTGTTGGGCATGCTGTTTTGCCTTAGGGGCTTTGGTTGAGTGGCACACTGTTTAGGAGAGTTATGTGTCTCATGATTAGTGTTGTATTGTGGTGGTCGAGTGTGTTTCTTCCTTGGAGGTTTCTGCTGTTTAGGTAGATTTTTATTGAGAGCCTCCACAAAGGTGGGTGTGTGGTTTGTGTTTTTATGTGAAGGCAGTGCTGGTGTGTGTTCTGGAGGGCTATGTGTTCCATGTGGTGTGGTGCAAGTGTTGACCTTCTCCTCTTGACCAGGTAGCAACTTTGTGGTCATACAGCAGTGGAGAAAAGTGAAAAAGAACTATAGCGCATAATGCACCAGAGGCCCATATAATGTAATTCAAAGCAGCTTTGATAAGCTGCAATTAAAATAAAAGTGGCAGTAATGCCTCTCATCCAAACTACACTTGTCAGAGTGTAGAGTAACCAATTCAACATCATGGGGAGAATCCTGTGCTGGCAACCCTAGACAGGGCACCAACCCATTGCAGCACATACATGCATGCACACATACATGAAAGAGTTCTCTCTCTCTCACACTCATACACACATAGACACACAAAGAATGTGAGCATTGCTAGTTCAACTACTTTCACCTCTTTGGGATGTAGAAAGAAAGCAGACCCTCCTAGATGGAAAATTGTAGTGACACAGAGAAGACAAATAATATCTGCACAGAAGATACCTAGCCAGGAACCATCTGGAGAGCTAAAACTGCTAGTTATTTTTAAATGGCACTATTATTAACTGATTTCACTTGTGCTATAATGTCTGTCATGTGTCCTTTACACTGATGGCATGCATGCTACCAGATTATGTCATAGCAGCTACTAAACCTATCATAGCTAATGGATAGCAGCTATGTCCACTATCAAAGCCAACAGAAAACGATAATAAAACAGCCACAAGGCAGCTTAAGAATATCCAACACAACAGCATGTTTTGAGATAAAGTCAAAGCACAGATACATAAATCTAACTGTTTATAAACAAAATATGGGCAACTATGGATAAGGTTCTGCTGAATGGCTGTGTCTTTGCATATCTCAGAACATTTGCTGTTATAATTCACACTTACCTAATACATGTTCCAGACTCCATTGGCAATGATACTGCTCGTTAAACTGGTTCATGGCATTCCAGTTCCACTACGGTACCTCTAACACTAACCCTTGAAACACCTTTTTGACTCCCCAGTTTATAAAACTATTCCCTTAATTACTTAAAACATTAAAGACAAGTCCTGGAGGAGCAAATTGTTTTATGCGAACACATAACATCTGTTAAGAGAAAGAAATGTTTTTGCATAGGGACAAGCCCTCTACACCTCACATGTGAGATCCAATCCTTTTGCTTTATTATTCTCAATTCAAATTCCCTACAACTCAGAGAAAGAGCAATCACTAAAGAAAGTCTTTCTCTGTTTCTCCAAGAGGTTCTGATTTTAAAGTACCTGTATGTTAGAAAAATGTGTATTTGAATACATGAGAAATGCTAGCTTAAAAGCAAAGTAGTATATAATGCATTTTATTCTATTAATCATATAGTAGTAAAATTAATTCATGTCTAAATGTGAAGTAGTTTTGAAACTGCAGTGTGGCTCGAAGCAAAAGCTGATCTCTGACCCTGACAAAATGCTAGCTTAGCAAGTTTTAATGTTTATGCTTTTCACAAGTGATTATCTGCTGGGTCAGGAAATTAAATGTGTGAAATAATGAAATCTTCTGCTCTTTCCTGTTGGGATGATCTGGCCTTGTATATGTGTTACTTAGATAGCACGCAGCTGTATGAGAAAGTATAACAGAGAACAAAGACATACATTAAAAGACTGAAGCTACTTTGTATTCGAACTGATATGAAACCTTGAACAAGTAACTTTACAGAAAGACATTATAACTGACCAGCTGGATAGCAAGGCCGTATTGTATCTAGAAAAAAAGTTTTTAAAATATACTGCATCAGCAGATTAAAAGAATAGAGGCTTGTAAGCTACAGTGATGTAGATGCCCTGTGACATATCATGTCAGTAAGGTGGGCATAGCTTAAATGTTAAACCTATATAAAATTGTGTGCTTCCTGTTTCATGTCAGACAAAATTCTGTACTTGTATGGTTTTTTGCCTCCTGGTGTACACTAGTAAACTTTTGAATCTAAACCTCCTGTGTATTGAATTCTTAATTTTATTTAACACTGTAAAAACTCCTATGTGATCCTTCAATCATTTATTTTCAGTTATTTGTTATACATTTGGACGAAGACCCAAGATATGAACATAGACCCAGGCCACAAAACATATGAAAAGTAGACTGCAAGCGTCTGAAAGGTTAGATTTGGTATAGTTTATAAAATTAAATAAAATTAGAGAACATGAACTATGACAACAGAGTTGAAGACTATAACAATCATATAAATGTAGATAGTTTAAACTATTTCAGCAAACAAGCAACAACAAAAATAACTTAACAGGTTACAATTCCAGGAATAAGGCATGATGACAACATACACAAATTTGTACAACAACATTTTCTGTGCAATAGAAAAGGGAACAAAGTTATGAGTAGTGAAACATAGAAGTGGAGAGGTCTGGGGGAAACAAAAACTTAGGGAAAGTCTTGGGCTAACTGGAGTCTAAAAGGACTGTGTGTAACAAGGTGCAAATAGGTCTTGCATTTCTGGCTGGTGGGGGCAGAATTCCATACTAAGGTTAGGGAGCATGGGAGACCATTTCCAAGTGAATGTTCATAGTAATGAGGAAATTTATAAAGACTATTGGAGAAGAGAAAACAGCTCTTTGGACAACTTGGAGCACATTGATAGCTGATAGAAGTGACAATGGTGAAGATGCAAATTTATTCTTAACAAACTTTTCTACAATTCTGGCAATATCTTTGCAAACTTTTTCCTTATGGCTATCTACCTATCCCTCATACTACTTTCATTTGTTTTCCTCTCTTATTGTCTCCTTTCCTTTACTTAAATATCTAACCTTCCACATAAATCATTATAATCTTACATGTGTCAGCATATGTATTGTATACTGACTTTATAGCTATTATTTTATGCTGCACATTTTGCATATAATATCCTGTGTATCACACAAGTTTTACACTTCTGCTTTTACAAATGTTTTTATGGATAATACATATGTATGGGGCAAATTAAAAGCACATTTTGTTTGGAAATTTTCATAAGTTGAAAAATTTGTAGTTAGAAAGGGAGGTGAAGAGGAACACATATTTGATCATGGGAATCACTCAAGGTAAGTGGTATGTGACACCCCTGCACTAGCCCAGTAATCAAGGAACCTCAGTCATCACCACTAACACCAGTGAGGGACGTACACACACAGTAAAGTAGAATTTCCCTTAAGAGCACAAAGAGACCACAGTCAGTCTGGGTCTGGTATCTTCATCTCTCTCCAGATTCCCAATAAGACTCCCCACTGGCCCAGCTATACGGTTAAGATCACAGCCGAGTGGTCATGCCAAACCTCCAGCACCCGCTATGTGCAACCAGTGCTTTGTGTCCCTGCCCATGTAGCTGACACACACACACACACACACACACACACACACACACACACACACACACACACACACATTTTAAGATTTGATTTGTATACAAACACACATACACTCCTGGGGAAGGCTGGCAGAAGTTCACTAGCTATTCCCCCTTCTGCCCAGACTATAAGGTAGTAATCAATGCCACCAACCAGCTCTTATCAGCTACTATAAGGCCCTTCCCAAAGGATGACTAATTCTACTGTGCAATGTTACTATTATCCAGATGGTAAGTGTGACCAAACATTTAAGGTTATTCAAGAGTGGCCTGTACAGTGTTACCAAATACATGCAAGTACTTTAAGAGCTTAAATATCTCTAAGCAAACCAGCCACATTTAAAAGGTTTACATATATTTAATAATAAATAATAAAAGCATAAGACAATACTCAATAACTCAATGCAGTGACAACAGAGTTCAGAATCACAGTAAATATTTTAAAACAACATTGCAGGACAGTCTCACATAAATACAGAAAACATCTAGACTGATCTTACTATATTCCTATCTATCTCTAAGAGAAATTATGCTCTAAATAACTTACTTATAGAGCCCGGCAAATGCAAGTGTTGAATGGATGTTTACATGTCCAATGCAAGATACAAAATGCACAAACTCACTCTCTGAGATAGTTCTTAAATTACTATCAAACATTTTTGCTGGGTTATCTCAGATTTCATCATTCTTGTCACCTCTGCCTTTATTTTCCAGGCTAACAGAAATTTAAAATTTAGCACCCCTGTGTCAAAAATACTTATCTGTTACAAGCTTGCATGGAACTGGAAGTCGTAAAACAATTACACACCTTTACCTTTGAAACCTGTATATATTTTTGTTTCTCGACAATAGAAAAAATTTCTAGCTGCAGACATTCTGTCTTCTAGCTGTAGTAAACACAATTGTAAAACTATTTACTTGTCAACATTTTTTCTTAGAGTTTTGCAAGTTAACTCTTTTCTTTTCCAGTAGGGTACACTGTGGTTACATTCTTGAAGCTCAGCACATAACATACAGTTTTCTTATATTTGTAGGACAAGCATACAAATAATATTACTATTCACAAATGACATAGAATTATTTACAAAATTCTAGCTAGCTGGGCTGGCAGCCTTCACAATTCTCCCCTCCCCCGAGAACCCAAGATAGTTTTTCAAGTGACTCATGAGAAACATTGCTTGAGAGGGTTGAGTCTATCTGAGAATACCATACTCCATTCACTGTCTTGAGAGCCAGTCTGCATTGGCATTGCTAACCCCACTGCAGTGCTGCACTGTCATATCATATGCTTGCAGTCACAGGCTCCACCTTAGTAACTTGGCATTTTGCTCGCTGGCTCAATGTAGCCATGTTAAGGGATTGTGATCTGTCACTACAGTGAATTTTCTTCCATACAGATAAGGCTGAAGTTTCTGCAGTGCCCACACTATGGCTAGACATTCCTGTTCTATGGCTGCATGGCATTCCTCCCTGGGTTGAAGCCTACAACTGAGATACACCACTGGGTGCTCTTCTCCCTCTGAAGAAATCTGGCTAAGTAGAGCCCCTACCCCGTAGTTCATAGCATCCACCTGCACAACAAATTCTTTACTGTAATCTAGACTGGCTAACACAGGGGGTCATCCCAAAGCTTTTTTAAGCTTCTGGAATATCTGCTCATATGCTGGGGTCCACACTACCTTATTTGGCCTGTTCTTTCATGCCAAGTCTGTGAGGGGAGCAGCTATGGTACTATAACTGGGGACGAACTTTCTTTAGTACCCTGGTGTTCCCAAGAATGCCCTCACCTGCTTTTTGGTAACAGGTGCAGGCCATGCCTGAATGGCTTCCACTTTGGCAGCTTCTGGCCTGATCTTACCACTCCCCACTCTATTTCCCAGGTAGGAGTCCTCTGCCATACCAACCTGACATTTGCTCGACATAATAGTCAACCCTGTCCTCTGTAGTCTGCCCAGTACCTCCCTGACATGTTGAAGGTGCTCTTGCCAGGAAAGGCTGTAGATCACAATATCATCTAGGTAAGCAAGGGCAAGCCCTCCTGCTTCTGCTAGGATATGATCTACTGGCCTCTGGAACATCACTGGGGCATTTTTCATCCCAAAGGGCATCTTAGTGAACTCATAAAGCCAAAAGGAGTCACAAAGGCTGACCTCTCTCTAGCATTGGGAGTCAAGGGCACATGCTAGTAACCCTTGGTAAGATCCATGGTGGTAAGATACTTAGCCCCACCCAGCTGTTCTAGGGTTCATCTGTCCTAGGCACGGGGTAAGCATCTACTCTTTGTGACTATTTAATTTGCTGTAGTCCACACAGAACCTGGTGCTGCCATCCTTCTTTGGTATCAGCAACACTCAGGAGGCCCAGGGACTGCTGGACTCCTGAAATACCTCTAGTTCCAACATTTCCTGTATCTCCTCCCTCAGAGTGTCTGTTTGACTCTCTCAGGTACCATATAAGGGGCCTGCTTAATACGCCTATGGGGTCCTGTATCAACATGGTGCTGCACCAGGTGGGTGCACCCTGGTTTCCCAGTAAACATGTCCCCAAACTCCTATAACACTGTTTGGATTTCTCGTACCTGTGTAGGAGACAGCTGCTGGGATATTGCTACCCCTTCTACTGAGGTGTCAGTCTGTGCCTTACTGAGAAGATTAGTCACCAGATCCACCACAGATTCTTCCTGCAATCGACTGCAAATACTCAGCACAAGGGCCTCCCTATTATGGTAAGGTTTCATCATGTTAACATGGTAAAATTTATGCCCCTGCCTCCTGCCTAACAGTTCTACCATGTATTGCACAAAAAAGAGACCAGCACCCGGAAGGCAAGAGCAAGGAAATTTTAATAGGAACCAGACTAGTTTCAGCAAAGTGCTTTCATCAGTGGTTAAACAATAATGGCATTGCAAATGCTGTTATTTATAGTGAATCCAACAAAGCAGTCCTGACATCACTTCCTGTGGGAAAAATTATTAGATAAACAATAATAATAAAAAAAGTGTTGGAAAAACAACTGATCAAATAGTAAAAAGCATAATATACATCATATAAAATGTATTGTCCATAAATCAGGAAAGAAATGTTACAATTTGTCATTTAGACCCGGTGGAAAAAGACCACCTAATTTCACAATCCATCTCTTTTCTTTATTATTTAATAAATTATGCCATCCAGTTTTGAAAGATCTGTTTCCTGAAATTTTGTCAATAACAGTGAAGGAAAATTTCTCTCACTACAAAAGAATCACACACCATGACACTCCTTTACAACAAACTACATTATCAGGGGAGAAACTGGTTGGTTGTTACCCCTGTGGTCACTGCTCTTTTTGCCAATATATTTTTAAGACAAAAAACTTCACTAGTAAAAATACGGGACAACTGTATAATATCAATTGTTTTGCCAATTGTGGTATGGATTGGGTTATATATCTGGCCACATGCTCATGCCAAGCTTTTTATATAGGACAAACCTCCAGACAATTTAGAATTCGTATGTCTGAACATTTAGGGGACATCAGGAATGCCAGACCCACTAATGCTTTATATAGACATTGTTTAATCCACAAAACGGCCACATTTTCCTTCACTGTTATTGACAAAATTTCAGGAAACAGATTGTTCAAAACTGGATGGCATAATTTATTAAATAATAAAGAAAAGAGATGGATTGTGAAATTAGGTGGTCTTTTTCCACCAGGTCTAAATGACAAATTGTAACATTTCTTTTCTGATTTATGGACAATACATTTTTATATGATGTATATTATGCTTTTTACTATTTGATCAGTTGTTTTTCCAACACCTTTTTTATTATTATTGTTTATCTAATAATTTTTCCCACAGGAAGTGATGTCAGGACTGCTTTGTTGGATTCACTATAAATAACAGCATTTGCAATGCCATTATTGTTTAACCACTGATGAAAGCACTTTGCTGAAACCGGTCTGGTTCCTATTAAAATTTCCTTGCTCTTGCCTTCCAGGTGCTGGTCTCTTTTTTGTGCAATATCATGTTTGTTTGGTCCGTGCATCAGCCTTACTTGCTAGCCTGGACTTTCTGAAAGTTCTACCATGTAGTTAACATCACTGACCTTCCTTACCACCTTGTAGGGTCCCTCCCAAGCTGCTTGCAGCTTGTTGTGTCTGACAGGTATGAGAACTATTACCTGCTGCCCTACAGCATACTCTCTAGCTCAAGAAATCCTGTCATACCAGACCTTTTTCTGCTGTAGGGCTTCTTCCAGGTTCTCCTTGGCCAAGCCCTTGAGTTCCCTGAGCCTTGACATGAGGTTTAGGACATATGCCACAACACACTCCTTGTGGGATACACACTCATCCTCCCACTCATCTTGAATTAAATCTAGAGGTCCCCTCACCCTATGCCCATACAACTCAAAGGGTGAAAAACCTATGGGTTCCTGGGGAACCTCTCTGTAAGCAAACAACTGATGGGGCAAATATTTTCCCCAGTCCCTGTTAAACTGGTCTGCAAATGCCCATAGCATCATCTTGAGTGTAGAGTTTAACATCTCAACAAGACCATTAGTCTGGGGATGGTAGGGGTGGTCTTTAGGTGCTTCATCCCACAGTACTTCCACAGACAAGTGAGCAGGTCTGACATGAAACTGGCACTGTCAGTCAGTATTTCTTTTGGGAAAACTACTCTGCTGAAAATCTCTAACAAAACATTTGCCATCTTTTCTGCCTCAGTGGAGGACAGAGCCACTGCCTCAGGGTATCTGGTAGCATAATCTACTACCACTAGGATATACTTTTTCCTTGTGGAATTTGGGGTATTCAGAAGCCACACAATATCCATAGCTACTGTCTGAAATGGCTCCTCAATCACAGGCAAAGGCATCAAAAGAGCTTCCACCTTGTCTCCTGCATTGCCTACCTTTTGGCACTGCTCACAGGTCCTGCAGTACCCTGTTACATCTCTGGAAATCCCAGGCCAGTAAAAGTTCTGCATAATACATCTCTAGGTACGTATGACCTGCAAAGGGAATATCATGGGCTATGGATAGATTCGCCAGACAAAATTTCTAGCTGCATTCTGTCTTCTAGCTGTGGTGAACACAATCGTAAAACTCTTTACTTGTCAACTTATTTTCTTAAAGTTTTGCAAGTTAACTCTGTTCTTTTCCAGTAGGGTACACTGTGGTTACATTCTTGAAGCTCAGCACATGATAACATACATTTTCTTACATTTGTAGGACAAGCATACAAATCATATTACTATTCACAAATGACATAGAATTATTTACAAAATTCTAGCTAGCTAGGCTGGCAGCCTTCAAATGTTTTAGCATGTGAAAAGTTGTGTTAGTTTACAGAGGATGAAGAAGGAATAGTCAACAAAGAGAGAAAGACAGTAAAAAGTCCTTTATCTATATCAGAGATGATAAAGTCAGTAACCAGAGGAACAGCAGTGTTTACTAAAAATGACAGAAATTCATGTTATGTACTGGAGTGTTTGCGAAAGAGTAATAGATGTTCAATTATTTGTTTATATGTAATTTTTTCTAGTATTTTAAACAATGGATGGAGAAAGGCTATTGGTCTGAACTGATTTCATGTAGGTTTAATTGTTTTGGGCAATGAGAATAGCTGCGGTTGTTTTCTAGTCAGTTGGGATATTTTCAGTGTGTAAAATAAGATTATAAGGAATGTGAGGTTGTGCATTGTTTGTGGAAGCTGTTTTTTTAAGAATTTGGAATGTAAATTGTCACTGCAACAACAAAACTTATTAGGGATAGATTAGGGATAAAGACAGAAGAGCATTAGCAATGCTATTGTAATGGGTACTGAGCAATCAAACACAGACAAAAGGACGCTAAGCAACTACACGAGCAAAAAAAAAAAAGAAAAAAAAAGAATAATCTAGTGTCAATCAACTAACATTCAGAATCTTATTTTTCTATCATGAAAGAGCATTATAAAAGTACATCAACGCTCTGTCCTTGGACACTTTCTGTTTTCAGTATTTTATATACAATTCTGAAAGGAAAACCCGTATTTAGTCACTTTATTTTGGTGATATGGTAATCTGGCAAACGCCAAATACAGATGATAAGGCAGACCTAGAAGGTAACCTGATTCAACTAATTATTTGGCCTTAAGAGAATGATATGGTCATTAATACCAAACATAAATGCATGTTTTTTTCAGTATATCACAAAGGCTTAATAAAATAACTAAAGGATGATATATAAATAAACATTCAAGTACCTGGGAGTGAAGTGGGACCTTTCCTTTAAAAAATATTTTTATAATCCTAAAAAAAAAAAACAAAAAAAAAAAACAGAAAAGAGTTCTACAGGTAAGGGAAAGTCTCACTGGTCTGTTGCCAGAGACTAGGACAGTAAACGGTAGAAGAGTTCTATAACCTGAGTATGGCCTCAGTACATTTGCACCTACCCTCTACAGCTTACCCAATGGCCATGCAAACACTTACAAATACAGTTTGCACGTTTATGACACTACCACACTGTCTTGTGAAATGAACACCCACAACAGCTACTATATGCTTCACTATAAAACATGTAGCTTAACTAATAATCAAAATGGGGTTACAACTCACTGTATCCTTGTACCCTTGTACCCAGTGCCTAAACCGTACTGCTAATAAACATCAGAGAAGCAGATAGAGTATTGAAGTAAGTCATTGCATCCTTTTACCCTTTTAACCAATGCCTAAACCATACTGCTAATAAACATCAGAGAAGCAGATAGAGTATTGAAGTGACTCACTCCATCCTTGTATCTGCATACTCAATGCCCAAATTGTACTGTTAATAAACACCAGAGAATCAGAAAGTGTATCAAAGTGACTCACTGCACCAAACTGTACTGTTAATAAACACCAGAGAAGCAGAAAGTGTATCAAAGTGACTCACTGCACCAAACTGTACTGTTAATAAACACCAGAGAAGCAGAAAGTGTATCAAAGTGACTCACTGCACCAAACTGCACTGTTAATAAACACCAGAGAAGCAGAAAGTGTATCAAAGTGACTCACTGCACCAAACTGTACTGTTAATAAACACCAGAGAAGCAGAAAATGTATCAGACTCACTACATCCTTGTATCCATGTACCCAATGCCTGGACCATACCTGTAATAAATGTCAGCGAAGCAAATAGTGTATCAAGTGAGGCACTGCATCCTTGTATCCACGTACCCAATACCTAAACTGCACTGCTAATAAATGTCAGAGAAGCAAATAGTGTATCAAATGAGGCACTGCATCCTTGTATTCACATACCCAATACCTAAACCGTACTGCTAATAAATGTCAGAGAAGCAAATAGTGTATCAAGTGAGGCACTGCATCCTTGTATCCACGTATCCAATACCTAAACCATACTGCTAATAAATGTCAGAGAAGCAGATAGTGTATCAAAGTGACTCACTGCATCCTTGTACCCTTGTAACCAATGCCTAAACCGTACTGCTAATAAACATCATAGAAGCAGAAAGTGACTTACTGCATCCTTGTATCTACGTACCCAATGCCTAAACAGTACTGCTAATAAATGTCAGAGGAAGCAGATAGTGATCAAAGTGACTCACTGCATCCTTGTATCCACGTACCCAATACCTAAACCGTACTGCTAATAAATGTCAGAGAAGCAAATAGTGTATCAAGTGAGGCACTGCATCCTTGTATCCACGTACCCAATACCTAAACCGTACTGCTAATAAATGTCAGAGAAGCAAATAGTGTATCAAGTGAGTCACTGCACCTTGTATCCACGTACCCAATACCTAAACCGTACTGCTAATAAATGTCAGAGAAGCAGATAGTGTATCAAGTGAGTCACTGCAACCTTGTATCCACGTACCCAATACCTAAACCGTACTGCTAATAAATGTCAGAGAAGCAGATAGTGTATCAAAGTGGCTCACTGCATCCTTGTACCCTTGTAACCAATGCCTAAACCATACCGCTAATAAACATCATAGAAGCAGATGGAGTATCAAAGTGACTCACTGCATCCTTGTATCTACGTACCCAATGCCAAAACAGTACTGCTAATAAATGTCAGAGGAAGCAGATAGTGATCAAAGTGACTCACTGCCTTCTTATATCCACGAACCCAATACCTACACTGTACTGCTGACAAACACCAGAGAAGCAGACAGTGTATCAAAGTGACTCACTGCATCCTTGTACCCTTGTAACCAATGCCTAAACTGTACTGCTAATAAACACCAGAGAAGCAGATGGTGTATCCAGGTGACTCACTGCATCCTTGTACCCAGTATCTGATGCCTAAACTGTACTAAGTGACTCACTGCATACTTGTACCCAGTATCTAATGCCTAAACTGTACTAAGTGACTCGCTGCATACTTGTACCCAGTATCTAATGCCTAAACTGTACTGCTAATGAACATCAGAGAAGTAGAGTATCAAAGTGATTCACTGCATCCTTGTATCTGCGAACCCAATGCGTAAACTATACTGCTAATAAACATCAGAGAAGCAGATAGTGATCAAAGTTCCATTCAGTGCAAGAACCACAAAAAAAAAATCTACATGCGAGTACTGCCAGTATCCACTTTAAACCTGCTCTGCAACTAATTATTTACACATTTGTTCAAAACACACATCCCATTTATAATGTAGTAATCAGTGTTAGTACAACTGTATACTAAAAACACATACAACTTGATTTTGTAGGCACAGTGCTTCTCATGGCTAATACAGTTAAAATGTAAACAATTGTAAGTAAATAAATCAGCACTTAATGACACAGTAGACCGTTTCCTAGTACATACTGGACTTAATTTGTTTTATATGAGTGAGTGAGTGAGTGTGCGATGTACTGATGTACTCTGTGTATCATAACTACACATCAGTGACATATCTAAATGTAAAAACCATCATGTTCATAGGTTCATAGATTCATAGGTTGGTACTAGGCTATCAGCCCTAGGGCCTATACAAGCCTAGCCATAACAATTCCCTGGCTATTTCTTCCCACACTATTTACTTCCCTGGACCCCTGTCTAGCAGGGCGACTGACGTGATCCCCGGGGTGAATTTCCTTTCTCCCATCCAATCGTCAAGGTTCCTTTTGAAGAGGACCAAAGAGGCACTCTGCTTGACATGTATGGGCAATCTATTCCAGAGTCTGGGGAGTCTCTGGGTCAGGAACCTATCCCTCCAGCATGTTTTGTTTATTGTGATGACAAGGTTTAGATCCCTGGAGCATGTGGCTCTGAGGGATTGGGATTTCTTTAAGTGTAGCATGTCCAACAGCTCTGGGTTTGACATGGCCTTGTATGTTAAGCAAAGATCGCCTCTGAGTAGACGATATGCGACAGAGTATAGCTGGGGTTTTTTAAGGCGGTCAGCATAGGGCATCTGCTTTAGGCCTGTGATTCTTTTAGTGAGGTATTTCTGTGGCCTTTCCAGTTGTTGCAGATGTCTTGAGAGGTACATACCAAATGGGGCATTATATTCTATAATGGGTCTAATGAGGGATGAGTACAGTGGGACAATGACCTCCTCTTTTCTGGATGAAAAGCACTGAGTGATGAGGTGTGCCACATAGAAGGATTTCCTGACTGTTGTAGTGATGTGGTTATCGAAGGTGAGACCACTGTCCACCTGTGTCCCTAAGTCTCTTATCAAACTTTCGGTGTTTAGTGTACTGCCACCTATATGGTAATTCACGGATACATGTTTTTTCCCAAAGGGGATAACTATACATTTCTTGGCATTGAGCTTGAGCCCATGACTCTGGCACCAAGAATCTGTTTCTGTAACGCCCTTTTGTAGAGTATCCACATCATTTGGGGATTCAATAATGGCTCCCAGTTTGCAGTCATCTGCAAACTTTGTTATCCAGAGTCCTTTAGTGTTGGCCTGTACTTCAGAGAAGTAGATGCCAAACAAGAGCGATCCCAGGACTGAACCCTGAGGTACTCCACTTGTCACTTGTCTGGAGCTGGATTTGGAGTTGGCTACTTTTACAGTGTGGGTTCTATCAGTAAGCCAGTTAGCAACCCATTGGGTGACATAGGGATTAATGCCCAGCTTAGTAAGTTTATCTATGATTCCAGAGTGGGGGATGGTGTCAAAGGCCTTGGAAAGGTCTAGATAGGCTGTGTGGACCACCTTACCCTTGTCCATGACTCTGGAGACTGATTCGAAGAAGTCAATCAAGTTCAGGAGACAAGATTGGCCCTTCACGAACCCAAACTGGGTGGGGTCCAGTGTTTGAAGGTTGCCAATGTCTTTGTTTATAAGTTCCATGATAATACGCTCCATGGCCTTGCAGATAAGGCTTGTCAGACTGATGGGACGGTAGTTTCCGGGATCCAAGGTGGATCCCCCCTTGTGGAGTGGAATAACTGTAGCTGTGCGCCACTCAGTGGGCACGAAACCTGAGGTGAGGCTATGATTAAACATGACACTTAGGTGAGGTGCCAGTTCATATTGTAGTTCATGTAGTACACAGCCCGGGATGTCATCTGGTCCCATGGATGCTGTATTCCTAGCTTTTGAGAGTGCGTTTTTTACCTGTGTGGCCGTTATTACCGGAATTTGGCAATCTTCCGGTATTGAGATGGGCCATTTAGGGGGTAAGAGGGGGGTGAAGTTGGCACTGAATCGATCTGCCAGGATATTGGCAATATCCTTGGGATCAGTAAATTTAATGCCATTCTGTTTTAGCTCAGAGCAGATCTGAGCATTGCCATTTAGATTCTTGACATAGTTATAGAATGCCTTGTTGTTGTCTTTGGAATCTTTGGCAACTTTATTTTCGTAACTAGCTTTGGAAGATTTTATGAGGGATCTCAGTTTCTTACTGAGGCTGGTAAGGAAGTTTTTTGCATCCTGGGACTTTCCTCTTTTCTGCAACAGTTTCTTCCTTTTGTTGTAAAGTTTGTTTATGGCAGGGGACCACCAGATTGGCTTCTTTTTTTTGGATGAGAGCATCTTGGTTCTATTTGGGATGGCACGATTTATGCATGAGTGGATGTGCTCGTACAGTGCCTTAGTGTAGGATTCAGCAGTTGAACTTTCAGCTGCCATCTGCATGGGTGTCATGAAGTTTGTCACTTCTGACTTGAGTAGCATGAAGTTGGCTTTGGAGAAGTTTTATATGGAGGTTTCCTTACTGGGGGGGGGGTGGGATGTGGATGTTAAGGGTGATTAGCTTATGGTCAGACGTGACTAACGAGGGGGTGACCATAGGTGTGGAGCATCGATTTCCCATGTTGGTAATGACCAGGTCTAGGATATTGGAGCCCCTGGTGGGACTATGGATTAGTTGATCCAGGGCATTGGAATTTATGAATTCCAAGAACCGTTGGGCAAAGGTGTTGGTACATGAGTAGCTTTCCCAGTTAATGGTAGGTTAGTTAAAATCACCAGTATTAGGGTGTTTGGTTCTATCTTAATATTTTCCAGTATGTTTAGAAATGTGTAGTGAGAATCTTGGGGTATGGTGGGGGATCTGTAGCAAGCTACATTTTGGATTGTAGTCTTACCTAGTGTTAGTTGCACCTGGAGAATTTCAGACGCATTGTGTTGGGCAACTAGCCTGGTGGTGTGAATATCCTTGGTGAATATTGACACTCCTCCACCTTTAGTGTTTCGGTCCTGCTTTGGTGGCCGAAAAGTGTGGTAAGAGTTGTAGCCTGGTATTGCAGGGGTGCTCTCTGGAGCCTTGAACCAGGTCTCAGTTACTGCACAGATATCGATGTTCTCCATTTTTAGGAGTGCCTAGAGAGAGTGCATTTTGAGGTTTAGACTTCTAGCATTGAGTAGCATTACCTTCAGATTTTGCATGCTTGTACCTGTTACGGTGGTGGTTTTGTTCTTTGAACTTTGCCTAAAAAAGGTACTATAGGGGTGGCAAGAGCCTTAGCCAGTAACCTGAATCCCAGAGGCGACAGGTGCAGACCATCTCTGGCAAAGCATCGTGGTCTGTCAATCATGTCGTCCCAGGCAGACAGATACTGGATCCCCTTTGAATGACACCAGAAGCTTAGCCAATTGTTGAAGTCAATCATTTTGTCCTTATATTGTGGTATCATTCTGGGAGAAGGCAGGATGTTACTCAGGGCTAGGGTCATACCTGCCTGGGCCACATGATCCGAGAGCTCTTCCATGTCTCTTTTCATGTAGTCCAGGAGGTACGTCTCAAGTCATTCACTCCAACATGGACAATGACAGAGTCATATTTGTACTTGTTGTGGAGTGACTTGAGTGCATGTGTTATGTGGCAGATCCTGGCACCCGACAGGCAGCTGACTGTAATTTTCTCCTTGTTCAACCTGGTGAGAGAGACATCAGTGTGCCGGACTATAGAGTCACCTATGACTAAAGTGTTAGGTACATTGTCTTGCCTTAGGGGCTGTTGCTGGGTGGCACACAGGTGTTCTGAACTATGTGACACTTTGGTTGTGATTGGTGTTTGTTTGCGTTTCAGCTTCAGAGGTCCTTGTTGCTTGGGCAGGTTACAGTTAAGGGCCTCTGCATATGTGGATTTAGTGTTGCTATATGTGGGTGTTGGTGGTGTGGGTTTAGAATGGCTATGTGTTGCTTGAGGTGTAGTGTGGGTGTTAACCTTCTCCTCTTGACTGTCTAGCACAATCTTGGGTGGAGAGAGCTTTGCTTCCATTTTGGCTATGTAAGTGCATCTCTCACAGGTTGTAGTGTTGGGTGGTAGGAGGAGAGGGTTGGCTGTGTACATGAGGCAATTGCTGCATTGCCCCAGTATGCCCAGATTCACCAGGTGGACAGGAGAAATCACCGGAAGCTGACCCTTGGACATGCCTGGTTTGATGCTTTCTTTTTTTCTTTTTGTAAAGTACAGGAGCTGTTTTCCCTTACCTTAGCAAGGCACTTTGCAATTATAGGCTGTTTAGTGCCTACTATTAATTTCTCCTTGTTAACAAGGAGAGTTGAGTGCTTGTATCAGTTTAAGGCTTCCTAGTGCTTTCCAGCAGGTATTAGAGAAAGTGCTAGTCAAAGGGATGCTTAAAAGTAAGATGAAAAAAAAAATGCACACTGCAGTGTGCACTAGAGAAGGTAGACGTGAAAGTAGGTAACTTAAGTTTTACCTGTTTAAAAAGTTAAGGTTTAGTGGAGAGTTACTATTTTTAAAACAGCAAGATGGGTTAAAAAGGGTGGTCACTTTTGTATTCTGGTACTATGGAATACAGTAGGATGGCCAATAAATTTAAATAGTTGAAGGGGAGGGGTTTTTGATTTAGTGATTACTCACACAAGCCACTGAAAGTAGAGAGGAAATGAGATATATGGTCAGATTAACATAAGAGGCAGGCAACTAGAAAGACAGTGGTATTTAACAAGACAACTATGACTGGGTGGGAGGGCAGGAAAAAAATTCTGCCTGACTCAGAAGAGAGAGAGAGCTGTGGTCTCTTTTGAAGTTTTAATATGCTGTTAAAGCAGAATGCAGGTACAACACAAGGTAAAGAAAACAAACTACAGTATTTAAAATATACAAAATACAAAAAAAAAAATAAAAGCAAACTAACCTTTCCTTCACAGAAAAGTAGCAGAGTCTGGATGAGCCTTTCTGGTAAAAGGCTGTTGACATTGTCCTTAACAAACAAGAACATCTGGAAGTAGGTAAATCAATACTGACTTCATAATCCAGTTTAATCTTATTGTCTGCATACTAGGATAATATAATAAACTATGTAAACTATGTAAATATCAAAAAATAATTATGTAGATAAAAAGTTGTTTTGTTGACTGGAGAAATTCAACTGGGTGCAGTTCATTTTCAGTTGAATCTGAAGGAAAGATAACCAGGACTGTTTTTTCCCCAAATAATAAGAGTATGTGAAATCACTGCAAATTACACAGCAATATAAACTAGTCCTACAAGCAAATATGAGATGGCATGCAGTACATTAATAATATGACAGGGAACAGCACGGTATATTGCCTTAAATTATGCAGTATAACTGATAATTAAAATAACACAGCATCTGCAGGTTATACTATGCAAATAACTACAAAAACAACAGTGCCAACAGTTGTTTATTGCAGGATTATATGAATGAAAATATGCATTGTGAAGTATGCAGGAAATAGAGAGGCTGTAAATAATGCAACAAAGGTATGATTACAGCTCAACAGTTCTAATTGTCATTATGATGGAGGCTGTCCTAGAAGTGATGAAAAACAAGTAAATGACACCATTAAGGCAGCACAGCAATGAAACGTTATAACTGAATGGTAACCTCGGTAGTAATATAGAACACACAGGTTGGCAAGAAGAGTCCCAACTGCGACAAACTGAAGATATGTTTAGATGGAGAGAAGGAACAGTAGCTGAAAGTTAGTTAATAAGTAAAGATGAAATCAGGAGACAAGTAGATTGTGAAAAGGGTGGATTAGGTGGGAACAGAAAGCAGGTGAGATGGGTCTAGAGTTAGGAGTAACTGACAAGTACAGTAGGTGAACAAAGCAGTATGAAATGTTGAGTCTTTCGGCTTTTCCAGGTTAGGGGTCGCCACAGCTGAACTCCGGTCCTCTAATGATCGGTAGTTGATTTTTACGTGCCGAGTTACCAGCCCTGATGCATAACCTTCAACGAAGGTACACCCATTCACGCATGTCTCCACGCAGAAGACGCTCTAGTTGAGAATTGAACCGGACAGCGTCTTACTGTGAGGCGACAACGCTACCACAGCACCACCACCGTGGGTAGGAAAGCAGTGTGAAATAAGGAGGGAAAATGGTTCAGTGCTAGCAGAGAGCCAGAAATAATAACTGCAATTCTGTAATCTAGTTTAAACCTGTAAAATATATGTTTATGCCTCATGTACTGGTGTAAGTAGGTGAAGGCAATGTGTAGCAGTGTTTTGCAAATAGGTGTGGTAATATGATGTTCATGTTTGCATGCAAAGGTCAATACTGCAGTCAGATGTTGCTTAACAGAAATAACTGAGGCAGGGAGTGACAATTTCAAATGGGATAAGGAAATTAGTCCTGTGTCTTTAGCAATCTGAAATGAATCTGTAGGTTTTTTTTTTTTTTGCACTGAGTAGGAGGATGTTAGATAAATACATAGTTTTACATGAGTTATGTTTAATAATAAAGGCTTTAAGGGGTGGACAAGGATTTTTACAGATGATTTTATGAGGAAGGCTTACCTGGAAATATAGAACCTTGCTGAAAGGAAGAACCAGTTCATTTTGTAATCCAAGAGAGCAGTGAGTATTGTGTATTTGCTTGCTACAAAACAAATTATACATTTCTGTGGTGGCATGCCCTGAATATGCTAATAGAGTTGGTGTGTATTGCAGTGAACAGAGCTTCCCCTAAAAAGATCTTATGGGACAGCAAAGCAAACACTATGAACGCTTTAGTATCTTAAGTCAAAACTGCTTGGATCTACACAATAGGTCAGTAAGTTTTGTTTCTGGTATTTTTTTTTCTTTTTGAATGTGTGTATTCAGTCTGAAGTCCTGACCTGCTATAATTCCTAAATATTTGATATAATTTACAGCTTGTCCTTGTATATTGTCTGTGGTAGATACTTTCAGTAATAATGTTCTGCGAGGCATTTGGGCTTGAGGTAAAACAGCAGACAGAGTTATTGGTATTGAACATGTAAACATATTCTTGTGGCCAATGCTGTAGTGCCAGACAGGCATTTTGTAGTATAATGAAGGAGGAAGAGGGGTTAAGTAGGACAGAATCTTCAACTTACTGCTCCAGCCTAATTCCAGCAAAAGTCACATATTATTTACATGTCTTCCCTAATCTTAGGTCACTGTAAAGTGGACATGGTTTCAGCTTGTCTAGCCCAAGTCCCCGACATGCAGCTCCCTGATTGCTGCCTCCCACAAGGAATCACTGCTACTCTGCTTTTTGCTTGTGTGCTGGTAGTGATTTAAAGTTTATAATCTTTTGTTTTTTCTTTGTATCAGTGGAATTATGTGTGTGTGTGTGTGTGTGTGTGTGTGTGTGTGTCTGTGCACGTTTGTCTGTGTGTGTATATATATATATATATATATATATATATATATATATACACGTATGTGTGTGTGTGTGTGTGTGTGTGTGTGTGTATATATATATATATATACACACACACACACACACACACACACACACACACACACACACAAACACACACAAAAAGTGGATATAAAACGTTTACACGCCCCTGTTAAAATGCCAGGTTTTTGTGATATAAAAAAAATGAGACCACAATAAATCATTTCCAAACTTTTCCCACCTTTAATGTGACGTATAACCTGTACAATTCAATTGAAAAACAAACAAATCTGTTAGGGGAAAAAAATATAAAAAATAAAAAATATACAATAAGCTGGTTGCATAAGTATGCACACCCTTAAACTAATACTTATATATATAGTTTCATAGTAGTTTCATAGTATAGTACTAGGCTATCTGCCCTGGGGCATTTGTAAGCCTAGCCATAGTGATGTGGCTTTTGCCACCCCATGAAATGGTACAAAAATGTACAGAATAAATCTAGAATACTGTGCCTCTGTCTAGTAGTGACACAATGAAGGTCCCCTTATATAATAGAATTAGTTTACTGTGCCCCTGTCTAGCAGTGACACAGATGTGACCCCTGGGGTAAACTTACGATCTCCCATCCACTCATCAAGATTTCTCTTGAAGAGAGTCAGTGAGGGGCTCTGCCTAATACGAACTGGGATCCTGTTCCAAAGCATGGGAAGCCTCTGGGTTATGAATCTATCCCTCCAGCATGTCCTATTCATACATGTGCCGAGGTTTAAGTCTTTAGCTCTCGTGGTCCTGATGGATTTGGATTTTTTGAGGTGGAGCATGTCCATCAGATCCTGATTGGACATGGCCTTGTACGTCAGGCAGAGATCACCTCTGAGCAGGTGGTATGCTACTGAATAGAGCTGAAGTTTCTTTAGTCTGGCAGAATAAGACATATGTTGGAGACCCTTGATCCTTTTGGTGAGGTACTTTTGTGGTCTCTCCAGCTGTTGCAAATGCAGGGTGAGGTACATACCAAATGGGACATTGTACTCAATCATGGGTCTGATGAGGGAGAAATATAGGGGTACAATGACATCCTTGGATCTGGATGTGAATCCCTTCATGATGAGGTGTGCAAGGTAGAATGTTTTTCTAACCACTTTGGCAACGTGGGTGTCAAATGAAAGGTCGCTGTCTACTTGGGTCCCTAGGTCTCTGATTACTTTTTCCGTACTCAGTGGGTTGCTGTCTATGTGATAATTTGTGGGTACTTTGTTTTTTCCAAAAGGGATGACTATACATTTTTTGGCATTTAGTTTAAGGCCGTGACTACGGCACCAGTTGTCCGTTTCAGTGAGGCCTTTTTGTAGGATGTGTGTGTCTGCTGGTGTATCGACTATGGCGCCTAGTTTGCAGTTATCTGTGAACTTTGTCAGCCACAGCCCTCCCATGTTTGCTTTAACATCTGAGAAATAAATGCCGAACAAGAGGGGTCCCAGGACAGATCCCTGTGGGACACCACTTGTGACTGGCTTTGAGTCTGACATTGCTCCAGCGATTTTAACTTTATGGGTTCTGTCCTTTAGCCAGTTTGCAACCCATCTAGTGACATAAGGGTTTACTTTTAAGCTGTTTAGCTTATCTATGATGCCTGAGTGGGGTATTGTGTTGAAGGCCTTAGCCAAGTCCAGGTATGCTGTATGGACTGCTTTGCCCTCATCAATGGCTCTAGTGACTGTTTCAAAAAAGTCAACCAGGTTTAAAAGGCAGGATCTGCCCTTTACAAAGCCGAACTGGGTGGGGTCAAGTGTCTGTAGGTCCCCTATGTCTCTGTTTATGAGTTCCATAATGATTCTTTCCATAGCTTTGCAGACCAGGCTAGTTAAGCTTATGGGGCGGTAGTTTCCAGGGTCTGTAGAGGCACCTCCCCTTGTGGAGTGGGACCACTGTTGCTGTACGCCAGTGTTCAGGTACATATCCCGAAGTAAGGCTAAGGTTAAATAACATTTTTATGTGTGGGTTTAGCTCCTCTTGGAGTTCACGTAACACACACCCCGGGATACCGTCAGGTCCCATTGATGCTGTGTTTTTTGCTTTGTTTAGGGCGGTTCTCACTTGGACATCTGAGATGACAGGGAGATTACATTCAGCTGGGATAAGTATTTCTTCTTTTGGGGGTGAAGGAGGGGAGAAATTTGCACTGAACCTGTCAGCCAGAATGTTGGCAATATCTGTGGGTTCAGTGTATTTTTTGTTGTTGTGAACCAACTCTGAGCATATCTAAGGGTTTCCGCCCAGGTTTCTAACATAGCTGAAGAAGGCTTTGTGGTTGTCTTTAGTGTCCTTAGCGATTTTTCTCTCAAAGTTTGCCTTGGATGTTTTTATGAGAGAACGTAGTTTTCTGCTAATGTTGATCAGAGATGTCTTCCCTTCATGGGATTTCGCTCTGACGTGCAGTAACTTTCTTCTTTTGTTATACAACTTGTTTATGGCTGAGGTCCACCAGACAGGACGCTTTCATTTGGTGGAGAGGGACTTGGATTTGTTTGGGATTGCATGATCCATGCATTCTTGGAGATGTCCATAGAAAGCATTTGTGAAGGATTTGGCATTGTGGGATGTGGTATCCACTGGCACAGTGGGCTTAAAGGATACCATCTCAGTCTTAAGAAGAGTGAAGTCTGCTTTTGAGAAGTTTTTCACTGTGGTCTTTTGTGCTGGGGGTGGAGGTGGGATATGTATATCCAGGGTGATTAGTTTGTGGTCAGATCTCACTAGTGAGGGGTATACTTCGGTGTGGAGCATTTTGTCCCCATGTTTGTGATGATCAGGTCTAGTATATTATCTCCCCTAGTGGGAGAGGTGACTAGTTGTTCCAGTGCATTTGAATTTATGAATTCCAGGAACCTTTGGGCTAGGATATTAGGGCTAGAATAATGTACCCAATCTATGTTTGGGTAGTTGAAGTCTCCCAGTATGATGGTATTTTGTGATACATTCATATCCTCCAATGTCTTCAGGAAGGCTGAGTGGAGTTCTTGAGATTGGGAGGGTGGTCTGTAACATGCTACCAGTTTTATAGCAGTTTTGCCTATGGTTAGTTGCACCTGTATGGTCTCTGATGCTTCATGTGTTGCTACTAACCTGGAGGTGTGGGTGTCCTTTATGAATATGGACAGTCCCCCTCCCTTTGTGGTTCGGCCCGGGTTTTGGGGCCGAAAAGCATGATACGAGGTATAGCCTGGTAGCGCTGGGGTGCTCTCAGGAGCCTTGAACCAGGTTTCAGTTACTGCACAGACGTCGATGTTCTCCATGCTGAGGAGTGCATCAAGTGCCTGCATCTTGAGATTTAGACTTCTGGCATTGAGCAGCATTACCTTTAGTTTTATTCCATTTTTGTTTTCTAAGGAGGTGGGTTTGTCTTCTGAGCCTTTCCTAAAAAAGGCACTATGGGGGTGGCAAGAGCCTTAGCCAATATCCGGAAGCCCAGTGGTGACATGTGTAAGCCATCCCTTGCGAAGCAGCGTGGCTTGTCCAACATATCATCCCAGGCAGACAGAATGACACCAGTACTTGAGCCAATTGTTAAAGCTGATCATCTTGTCTTTGTATTGTGGTATCATTCTTGGTGAGGGCAAGATGCTGCTCAGGGTCAGGGTCATACCAGCCTGGGCTACATAATCGGAGAACTCCTCTATGTCTCTTTTCATGTAGTCCAGGGAGGTACGTCTCAGGTCATTCACACCAGCATGGACAATGACAGAGTCATATTTGTACTTGCTTTGGAGTGACCTGAGTGCGTGTGTTATGTGGCGGATCCTAGCTCCTGATAGACAGCTCACAGTCACCTTCTCCTTGTTCAGCCTAGTCAGTGGGACATCAGTGTGTCTGACTATGGAGTCACCTATTACTAGTGTATCAGGCAAGGTGTTTGGCCTTAAGGGCTGCGATTGGTCGACACACTGATTTATTGAAGTATGTGTTGCATGTGTTTTGTTTTGAGGTGGTGGATTTTTGGATGTCTGCTTTGGGAGCCTCTGTTGTTTTGGTAAGTTTTTTATTAGAGCCTCCGAGTATGTCTTTGTGTTTTTATGTGTTTGGTTTGCAGTTGTGTTAGGTCTATGTGGGACTGTGATTGTTGTGTGTGTGGTTGCCATCTCCTCCTGTCTGGTCATGCCATCCCTGAGTTGAGAGAGTTAAGCCTCCAGTTTGGCTATATAGTTGCATCTCTCACATGTATTTGTGTTTGTTGGGAGGAGGAGAGGGTTGTCTGTGTACATGAGACAATTGTAGCATTGTCTCAAGATACCCAGATTGACCAGCTGAACTGGAGACGACGCCAGTAATCTACCACTCGACATGCTAGAACAGTATAAGGGAGTGGTATACCTTTAAGGGAAGTGGATATTCACAGGGGTGGTAAGTAGATATACACACAAACATCTATATATGTATGTATGTGTGTGTGCGTGTGTATCTCTCTCTCTCTCTTTCTCTCTCTCTCTATAATATATGTATATATATATATATATATATATATATATATATATATATATATATATATAGATCTACTTTGTTTTATTGAAATTACACTTACCCGAATCTGTATTTGCCGAGAGGACTTCACCAAACACCCTCAAACCTGAAACCATGAATCACCGGAATTTTTCACCAGGAAACAAACCACTTGGCCACCAGGGCAATACAATAAAACAAGCACAAATTAAACCCACTCAAGTGGGGGGATGTGCCCCTCCACACCCCCTAACTAAATATACCAACTCTGAGATCGCACTACACTTGGGAAAAGGGCAAAGTTCACCCTGATATATATATATATATATATATATATATATATATATATATATATATATATATATATATATATATATATATATATATATATGTCTGTTTTACAAAATGAAAATCCCAGTTACCCAACTTTCATAATGCTGAGACGAAAAAGCCGACAACCCCATATCACCGACGTCCTGGAACACAGACTTTCCACTCCAGGTAAGTAACTGCTTGGGCAGCCTGACAAATAAATTAAAACCAAAGCAAAGTAAACCAACCCATGTGGGGGGGTTCCCCCCACACCCCCTAATGAAACATACCAACTCTGAGATTGCACTACAGCAGTGGTAAGGGGCAAAATTCAACATAGTGGCCAAGTGGTTACTTACCTGGAGTGGAAAGTCTGTGTTCCAGGACATCGGTGTTATGGGGTCGTCGGTCTTTTTGTCTTGGCATTGTGGGATTTGTCTGTGTGTGTGTGTGTGTGTGTGTGTGTGTGTGTGTGTGTGTGTGTGTGTGTGTGTGTGTGTGTGTGTTATAACATTAGAAACCACTGGACACTCTGCTTTATGTTTCAAGTTCACTTTATTTAGAATAAATTGCAAATCTGAAAATAAAAAGTAAGATGCATTGCTGTATTACGGTATGTAAACTAAATAAATATATCTATATATATATATATATATATATATATATATATATATATATATATATATATATATATATATATATCTGCATGGCCGCCACGCATGTTAGAAGTGAAATTTCTGTAATGAAGTGCGAAAATGTACTTATCTGGAAAACTATGTGTGTGTGTGTGTGTGTGTGTGTGTGTGTGTGTGTGTGTGTGTGTGTGTGTTCATTTTTGCACTTCACTACAGAAGTTTCACTTGTAATGCGTGTGGCAGCCACACACACATATTTTTTATATTGTACAAGACTGGGGTAGAAAGCGGATTAGTAATTTACCCATTTCTCACTGCTGTGTAATTTCAGAGTTGGAGTTGGTATATATATATATATAAGTGGCAGGGGTTGTGGTGGGTGCAGGGTCTTGTCCCCTGAGATATATAGCTATTGATATATAAACATATATGTGTATGTTTTGCTTTAGCTGCTTTGAGTTTCAAACATTGTAGATCAATATTTTTACATTTAAGATTTGGGTGTTTCATTATGTGTACAGCAGTCTGACAAGCATTTGATCACTGGCTAGAAATAAGGGTTACCAGCTGCCGTGGAAATTTGGTCTCCACAATGTTGGCATGTCTTTGATCTTTTGTAGGAAAAAAGAAATGAATGAGAGTACTATGCTGTCTGTCTTTATCTAATGAAACCAACAGAACTGGAATTTTTTCTGTACCTGCACTGAAAATTTGCAGCCCTCTGCAACATTTTAATCTCCAATTCCCACCCAAAATTGTCACAGATTCTTGTCTTTAGCTCCAAACTGTCCGAGATACAAATCAATAGATTTTCTGGTTTATCAGATTGTCCCCCTGTAGATTTTGCTTAGCATTTTGGTTTTGTTCCATGCAGCAGTTTTTGTAAGAGCGCTCACCATGGTTGATTTAGTTAACTCTTTTTGTGGCATGCTTTTGTTTTAGAAGTTGATCTATGATTCTTAAGTATCTACATCACAGGTGTGTGTGTGTGTGTGTGTGTGTGTGTGTGTGTGTGTGTGTGTGTGTGTGTGTGTGTGTGTGTGTGTGTGTGTGTGTGTGTGTGTGTGTGTGTGTGTGTGTGTGTGTGTGTGTGTGTGTGTGTGTGTGTGTGTGCGTGGGCATGTGTGTGCGTGTGTGTGTTTGTGTGTGTGTTTGAAAAGCTGAAATAGAAGTACGGAAGTTAACAGAGTTCTAGTTCACTTTTCCGTTACACTCTGAGCTCTTACACTGTGTCAAAGAAATTTCACTTCAAAAACTGTCAGTAGATACTAATGTCTTACAGACTGCAGCCCTTTTCTCATCAGTAAACAATGAGGCAATGTCTTTGATACTTGGTTTTACACTTGACAGGCCCCATCCTGTGTATATCTCCAATACATTCTCCTTCTACCAGCGAAGTCAACATCTTATATACTCCACCTCATGTTGCATAGGCCCCTGCCTGAGCATCTCACCACAGTACTTCCTTGTTCTGCCAGTCTCTATCTGGCCATCTTTTTTATAAGAAGGGGGTAGCCTCTTTTACACAGGCAGGTGTAAATCCTCCTAACAGACTGTCCCAAAACTGTAGCTCACATTCCCTACATGAACCCCCCCCCCCAACACAGACCTGTTGAGATGGACATCATTGGCCAAACAGATCCCACCAACTGGCCCACAGGTTCTTTGGTAGAGGGTTTCTCTCCCTGTTATTGAAATATTTGGCAGTATGTCGTAAATGCAAGCAGATATAGCATTGTGATCACTTATGTAAGTTCTTAATGACATGAACTCTCCTCCTAGGTGCATCAATAGGTGCATCAATTTGGTTGGTTGCCCTAAGACACTTTGCTCTTCATTTGATACTTACACCGTCTTTGGCTTAGTGCATTCCTTTTTCTGACTTTCAATTTCTGTGTTGTGTTCTATACTGTCATCTCAAGTCTTCTCATACTTAGCTCAGTTTCTGCATTTGTCAGTGCAAGCTAATTCACTCTGTTGTTTAATATATTTTGTATTTCTTCATGTGCCTTAGTATACTGGTTCCGAAGCTCTGTTACATTCCTATATAGGTGACACCTAGATCCTTACTCAATTTAGCCTTGATCTCATTATGTGATTAGAGGTACATAGTTATGTTATATAAGGTGGCACATTGTAACAACAGTTTTTATTTTCCTCTTTTGAGCGTACTCCATTTCTGAATAATCATGTTAATCTGTCTTTTCAGTTCTGTTACACTGGTCTTAAGAATTATTAGTCCAGTTCCTAGAGTTTCCCACTTCTCTCAGCTCTGTCTCAGCTGCCAGCCAAGCTACTGAACTTTCATTTGCAGAGAAACCTTTTCCTTGTATCAGCTTAACAATAATGCCATAATTATTCCACTCTGAAAAGTAGTCTTTCCATCACATCTAAAAGATTACCAACCCATATCCAGTCTCTCCTCTTTGACTGAAATATTCAAAAGATTTCTTTATAAAGAAATCTGTAAACACATTAACAGCCGTAGGCTGATATCCAACTGTCAGCATGGAACAGCCCTGTTCACAGCCACTGACTCCATTTACTCAAATATGAATGATTGCCTCATAACAGCTGACATCTTCATTGACATGACCCATGAACTTGAGACATTTAACCATAATATACTGCTAATGAAACTTCAGTTTCAGAAACAACATAAGAAATTTGTTTAAATCCTACCTCACTAACCAGATCTTCCAGGTACAATTTAACCATCAGTACTCTGCTCTAATATATGTCAGCAGTTATTGAACAAAAATATTACACTGTTTGCCTCATGACATAAACTTTACCCACAGTGCCAATCACTGATATGCAAGTAACAATATCACACTGATCTCAGAATACCCCAACCATCTCAGAATACAAATATCTTGGACTCATTCTTGACTTATCCTTTTCAGTTACAAAACACACCGACAACTTCATTCAAAAAGTTCTAACCCATGTCAAACTATGTTACAGGCTGTGTCTTCGTCTTTACTTGTATCCAGAGCAGTTATAGTCAAGAATGTACTTCTTACAAAAACAGACTGCTGCTTACTGTTACTAACCTTACACTCAACATTTAATACACAAAGACTTCAAATAATCACTACTGGCAGACTCTCGTACACATCATTATGACCTTGTTAACAGATTAAATTGTCTTCCTGCCGTAGACAGGGCATCTTTTCTGCTTTGCTCCATTCTATTCAAATTTATAAAAACTATAATATAGACCCAATTGAAAAGAAAACAACCACAGGAAAAATATAGTCATTCCTTAAGAAAAAAAAAACATGAGAACAGTATGACTTATGCCCACCCATTCCTCAAAACTCTACTATGTGAAACAGTCATCTCTACATCAGGACCTTTTACTTGGAATCAGCTACCAGGAGAAGTCAGATCTTCAGAAAAAATGCATGAAAAAAACCTCATAATTTTGTCTATCAACTATTATTGCCTTTGTAAAATTCTAGTATATGTTATTTTGTGTGAACTCTATATAAACACGATTTGTACATTTTTGTTTTGTGAAGCTGCTCTGTGTGCCTGGGACATACTTAAAAACAGTCAACAGACCAACCCACTTACTTGGTCAATAAATAATAAATAAGTAAATTAATATGCTGGTCATCCATTTTGCCACATGATGTACTCTCTTCTTGCACATGTACAGCATTTTCATTCTTTTTGTATTTTCATTCCAGATTTGGGATGTGTTTATTAAGTGTGCTTAAGCTACTCTGGCTTCTCCTGTGCCTTTCTTTGCACATAGTGTCATTGTGTTTCCTGTCTTGTTATATTTCTTTTGTTGTGGAAGCTGTGAGTGTAAGTCTGTGTAAAATTCTCAACTTTTCTTTCTGGCCTCCTGAAGTAGGGTTTTAGTGACTCACTCCCAGATTGTTTATTCTGATATTTATTTATTTTTTTTGTTGTTGAAATATATAAAAGTTAACATTTTGTAGCTCTTGCAGCTCCTGAAACATTGTTTTTCTTTTTCACTTTGTAAGCACATAATGTCTGGGTTAGAGACTGACATTTCTTTAGGGTGGTCACAGTGGTGCAGCAGTTATCATTGCCGCCTCACAGCAAGAGGTTCTCCGGTTCAATTCTTGGCTGGGGTGCCTTCTGTGCGGAGTCTGTATGTCCTCTCTGTGGTTGTGTGGGTTTCCTCCCAAAGACATGCTTTAGGTGCATTGGACACTCTACATTGGCCCATGTGTGTGTGTGCCTTCTGTGGCTAGCAACTCAACACTGTAAAACTCCACTGCCAATCATGAGCGGACAGGTGATCTGCTGTGGTGACCCCTAACCGGGAAAAGCCGAAAGAGGAAGAAGAGACTGACATTTCTTTAATCTTTCAGGTTCCATCACCAAGCCAGTTTGGTCTTTCTCTTTTTGATTTTGACTTAGCATGTTCAGGATTACTTTAGTATTTTACTCTTCCTACTTGCACATAAAGTCAATAAACCTATTGGATAAATCAGCCTTCCCTTGGTGTGTTCTAAATTGCTAAGCCTTTTGTTAGTCAGGGTCAGCTAACAGACTTGTAACTCTGTAATTTTATTTTCATGCTCATAATTCATCTGTTCCACCACAGTTATCAGCTCATTCTGCTTGAAGATATCACTCTGTAACAGTCATCGTATTTCTCTGCTGTTAGTTAATTCTTTAACTTTATCTCCCAAGGTTGTGTAGCATCCTGAGTGTTTCATTTATTTTCTTTTTTTTTGCTAACCCTTTGTTGTAACAGAATTTTTCTTGTAACAAAGTTTGATGCCTTTCTTATGAGTTCTTATTTCTTAATAAAGCTGAAGTTCTTCCCCTTAGCATAATCTACTCCATTTGCTTAAAACCAGATTAGAATAATTATTTCCAGATAAGGATTCACTTCACAAGACATTTGTCAGAAATTTTACCATTTAACATTCTGCCGTCTTTCTGTAACATGTTTACAAGGTCTAGCACTGGACAGGAAACTATTCATGTTTTACTGCCTATCAGAGACACTGTGGTGCAAAGTACTCACATTCTACTGAAACAGCCTCATTTGCCCCAAACTACTTTCTCTGGTTAACTCATACTGCTGTACCCCATCAGAATTTTGCTTTACTTTGATGATAACAATACAAGATTTGCTTTCTTCCTTTGCCTCCCTTTTTCCATACAGGCAACTCACAATCAGTTTACTAAATCTGAATATGATTTTCATTCTTGTGCAATTAACCACCTTTTCAGTTTCTGTGGAATTTATTTTCTAAATCAACATGTCTTTCTTGCGTTACACAACAGTGATCCACATTTTTCCTGTCAGGTGGTTTAACCTTTTAGAAACAACAACTTTGTTTTGTTTTACTCAGCAAAGACCCATTTTTTTTCCTGACGGACGGTATAACCTTTTAGAATCATGGCCTTTTCCTTGCTTTACCCACCAATGAATTAAGAGTGTTTTAATTTTAAAACCAGCATCTTATATTAAATTTAGTTTCACAAAATGCCAGCAATGTTTTGATAATTTTATCCCACATAGCTTTTTGTTGAACATTCTTTGGTATAAACTAACAGAGAACGTTCTTTCCCAAACTACTGTTTAATTGCATGAATACCTACTTTTTTGCTGGAGCAAACCTCCATGCAGGCACAGGGCAAATACTCTTCTAGGTTTACTAGTTCTTTAGTGTTAACAAGTCCCTATTCAGGAAGACTTTTTTATTTAATGGTCTCATGCAGTTTAACGTAATTTCTCACTATTGTGGCTGTGTGTTCCCAGCACAATATGGCATTTTATATACCTTGTTATAGATTTCCTGCCATTGCTCAGGCAGGAGACAGTATGATTCAGTGCTGCTGAAATTATATGCTTTATCTCTGGCAGCACCTGGCAAAACTGAGTGCTACACTTTACCAAAGACAGTGCCTAGTAAGATTCTTTGTTGTATAAAGTTATACAGTATGTCATTTCCCACACTCTATGTAGACTTCTTACTTCTTAACAAGCTGTGATTACAGAAAGTTGTCAGCAGTTTCTACTACACATATATTTCTGAAGCAATATACTTCTCTCTTGGAAACAATAGCAGAGAATGATTTTTTTTCACTTGCTTTAAACACAAGACAACTGACAAATGTGACAAATACCTGGTTCATATATGTAGTAATCTTTTTCACTGCTGCAAAGCAACATACATGGATTCTAAATTTGTTATACTGCATGTTAAGATTTCATTCTGCACACTGCAGAGTTATCAGCTTTATCCTCAACAACCAATAATGACTTTTTTTTTCATTGCAAAAGTCCTCACTTATGTGGGTTCTTTATTTCCAATACACATCTCATTTATAGGCTATACCATTCCTGAGCAGGAATTTCACAGAGCAACCAACACAATATAGAAATACTGCTGGGTTTACCTCTGTGCAGTAATATCTCTGAACAATTTTAGAAATACCATTCTGACAGACTAACTTCATTGGTACTTCTGGACTGTTTTGGAAATTTCATAAATAACCTTAGGAAGCACTTACACATTGCTTAGACTTTACATTTAGTTTGTGGTTAAAACATGCAGTGTAGTCAGCATCTTCTAGTTCACATAGTCTGAATTGTCTAACACATAATTCTCAAAAAAAAAAAAAAAACTGCAGCATGTTACCTCAGTTCACTCCACTGTGTACATATTTTGCAATAGTCTGACATTTTCTCAAAAAAGCTAGTACACTATTTTTTCTCATCGCACCACTGAACATAGACTTTTTATTGCTACAAAGTTTGTTTTAACACTCTGTATATCAGTTACTGCTTCACTTTTGAAGCACATAACTTTTCCATACTGCATTTATCAAGAAAATTTCCACAGCTTCCTCCCAATTTATAGGTAACTTGACTCCCCAAAGTTTTATAGGTCATTGATTTCAGTAAGATAATTTTTGCAGTTAGGAAATTCAACACAATTTTGCTATGCTTGCTGCTTGCCTCTGTGATTTCTTTTCTGAGTATGTGCTTCAAACTGAAGATCATTTTCCCAAAATATTTCTTCCACAAACTTAGTACATTTACTGTGTATAATGTGAGAAACAGCCATTGAGTATAAATGAAACATTTTGATGATGAAGCTTGATTTTATTTCTATAGGCCTATGTGAAAATTTATGTAATTATAATAGAATTTCATAATAATTGGATATTTGTGTTTTTTCTTTTTTCTTTATTATGTTACTGAATATATATATATATATATATATATATATATATATATATATATATATATATATATATATATATATATATCTTAATGACTTTGATATACTTCTGTACATTCCTCTTTAACTATTAGTACCATATTGTATTTAATGTCTCTGCACTGTTGTTATTGATTGGCCTAGGTCATGGATCAAAAAGATCTTTGTACCACTTCACTCACCTTGCTAAGAAACTAAATAAATAAATTAACAGTACTTGACATTCTGTCACTGTTTCACATGCCATACAGTCCTTTAAAAAAAATTAAAAGTAATTGCAATTACTTCTCTCTTAGGCTACCTTCTGCTTCTCTCTCTCCCCCTCTGCCTCTGAAACTTATTAAAAATGTACTTTATATTTTATCTTTGTCTGACTCATATTTTGCCAAAAGGAAAACAAATCAATTCTGTATGAAACGGGCACTCATGCTTTTTTACTGATGGAGAAATCAACTCACAGTTGCAGACAGTGATGTAAGGATCAAAATATAATGTACTTTGGCATATTTAGAACAACGTTGCCCACTAAATAACTACCATTGTAGTATTAGCAGCAAGTGAAACCTGTGATTTATATTTGTTTTTTTATTTATAGTGAACTGCTAATATGAAAATGAAAAGCAAGTATAATTGTTGTATTAAGCCATGTTAAATCAAAATGTATCTCAAAAGATAATAATGTCTTTTCTGATCAATATACACTTTAGCAAAGTCTTTTATACTTTGTTTAATCTCTATAGGTACAGCCCTTGTATCTCTCTCTCTAGTACATATTTTCCCTACCAGAGAGGTCAGTATCTCCACTCAGGCTTTTGTTGTACAGGGCCATGCCTGTGTGTCTCACCACAGTACTTGCTCTCTCTGCAAGACTGGCTTACACTTCTCTTACTCTCTCTGCCTCTTTCTAACTCTGACTCTCCCTTTTATAAGAAAAGAGGTGTTGCTCCTCTGCTCAGACCAAGTGTGAATCCTCCATGCAGATTATCCCAAAACTTGTAGCTCCAAACACCTAGCAGCAGTTGCTAAGGGCACTATCCTGCTATATATGTGGTTTACAATCAAAATGTTTACGGCAGTTACGCAAAACTTGGAATGTTGAAATCATGATTCCAAGTTTCCGTAACGTCAATCCGTATGTGTTTGAATCTACAACAGCGAATGCTAGTGTGCATTCACTCATATGAGGTTGAGATTCTGGTTGGAGATCGCACTACAGTGGGGATCAGGAAATGTTGTTGGAATATATAATTGGCAGGGGGTGTGGGAGATGCAGGGGGACTTGCCCCCCCCCACAAAATGTTTTTAGGAAATCACCAGATGTCAATGTAAGTTGGGTTATGTCAATAATGTCAAATTCAAATTATCTACATTACCTCTTTTGTTGTTTTATGCAAACAATGTTTGTCATTTCTGACCTTTTTTCGAGTAAGTCATTACTCGAACAACTGTGTTTCAGAATTTTTATAGTAAACATATATATATGTATGTATATATATATATATATATATATATATATATATATATATATATATATATATATATATATAATATGATCAGCTTATTTCCTCCATGTGAAGCTTTAACCTGTTCAGATTATGCTATGTATACTGAAGCCTCTTTACACAAATAGAGATGAGTAAGGGCACAAATACAGACATATATGAGACTTCGTATGAACAGTTGGTTTAATTGATTGTGCTTCTTACACTAAAATTCCTGCTGTCTGTTCTTGAGATAGATGACAAACAAAACACTGTGTGGTGGGTCCTGGTTAAAGAGTCTATTGAGTGTGATAGAGTGGTTAACTATAACAAATGCCTTGGAGAAGTTCGAGAACATAATGAAAACCGCTATTTCTGGGCTAAGCTAACTGCATATATGGGGCATGACTGTTTGATGTGAAGTCTTATTTCAATACTGAGGTTTGAATCCATGGTGGTAGGACTTGCTAAGAATATTTTGAGAGACCAAAGAACTATAACTGGTCATGAGTATCCTTCTTAAAAAGTTTCATCATTTTGGAGTAGTTGTGCTATAGCTCTGCTGTTTGACAGAGACAGAAATGATTGGTGTAGGGTCAGCATGGTGCTAGCAGTTAGCATTGAGGATTAAAGCTATGAGTTAATAAAAAGCTTTATCCTGTGATTTTGGAATTGATTCAGCCAGTGGCTCAAAAGGTAGTACGTTCATCTTAAGTGCTGGAAGATCAGAAGGCTGTAGGTTCTATTCCCACACTGCAGTGCAGCATAAGGGGGTGCTGCACTCCTGAGTGTGCTGTCCTTCAGATGAAGTATTAAACTGAGGCTGCATTTGCCTGAGCTGGTGGTAGCTCAGCTGAATGTAAAAGATCTGATGGCACTTATTCAAGAAAGAGTAGGTAAAATGACCAGGTACTCAGGCCAAATTTCCCCTAGTCAGTATGAATAACTTTTCAGGTCTCCCCTGCAAAAGGGACATTGGCCCAGTGGGTCTTACCTGATAAACAAAGAGCAAATAAATACAAATAGGATACATTTATTCTCCATTTGCCTACTGCATGTTTCTGAGTAAGTCATTTAATTAGAAAGTACTCGTGAAAAGAAACACTTGTGCCTAGTGATGGTCCCTATAAAAAATGAGATAAGCAGGTGGTTTGACATCTGTCTCAAGATATCTGAAGGGATCTACAAGTTTTGGGATAATCTGTATGGGGGATCTACACTTGCCCTGAGCAGAGGAGCCACACCTCTTTTCTTATAAAAGGGAGAGTCAGAGAGAAAGAGACAGAGAAGTACGAACAAGCCATGGACAGTGGTGAATTTTAGGGCATGTTGGGGTTAATGAAATTGATTATCTGGGATAAAAAAGAATGATGGGTCATTTGAGATAGTCTGGGGAATGATGTGGGAACTTTTGAACCATGGTAGTGGATTGAGACCAGGGTGGTGTATACAGCATTAGTTTTCTCTTTTTCTCCTACCCCTTTTGCACCTTCCTCGAACATTTGTCTTCTGAGTTAAGTGCAGTAGCTAGTTACAATTACATTTATTACATACACTAGATATGTGATGTGAAGTGGACATGGTCTCCTGAAAAATATCAAAAAAGTACTCTGCACTTAGAAGCTCAGTGTTGTTGCTCTCACAGGATGTTAATCGTGCATACAGCTGCAGTCATAACAGATGGGTTCTCCTGCCGTCAGGCGGGTCCTCGGTCGGCCGAATTCCAAAGTCTAGGTCCGGCGTCGGTTGTCGTCGCTTCCTCCCTGACGTCAGTGCGACAGGGGTATAAAAGAACCAGCCAACGCCATTTTCTTCAGTCTTTCTTGCCGCGCGGTGCCCGAAGCAGAAGCAGTTCTCAAGTGCCGGTCGGCCAGCTCCTGAGATTACGAATATTTTTCAACCGAAGTCTTCTTGAAAGCTAAGTACCCGTTGAAACTTTTCTTGCCTCAGACCGATGTCAGACAAAGTTAATAATTGCATTTCATGTGGGAAGCAAATACCGCATAAGGATTTTCATTCCCTCTGCATTCCTTGCTTAGGCCCAGACCATGACATCTCGGCCTGTAGTTTTTGTGCTACATTCAACAGACGCACTATTAAGCGTCGGGCGGAGTTCGCCCAACACTGTTTTGGCAAAAAATTTAATTATATTATGTCGTTGGATACTCCGACTCCAGTTTTGAGTAAAAGACGCAAAGATAAGGACCGACATACAAGGTCCGCGGCTTCTACCGACACCACGCCAAAGCCGACTACAGGTGGTCCGGTTCTCAGTGAGGCGCCTACGCAGCCCCTGACTACCGACGACACTTCATTGGTGGTGTCTACTGTGCCTGAGGTCACAGGCTCTTCGGCCTAGACCCCGACTACAGATACCAAAGCCACTCTTGGCGGTGAAACTCAGAGTTTAGACAGGTCTGCCACCTCTCAAGGTGTCTTCAGGTCTTCCTCTTCTTTTTCCATCAAGGCTTTCACTAAGTCTAAAGCAGCCTTGCATACTAAAAGACAAGCTCCACAGGGCCCTTCTCAAAGCCCCATGCCTAAAAAGCAGATGCTCAAAATGGCTGAGGATTTGATTACTCTTATCAGGGGTTCTCAACCCCCCCCGGACAAAAGGCCCAGAGTGGAGGAAGAATCCCCCTCCTCGGACCAGGCCTCCATTATTTCAGAACATTCTGATGACCAGGAACATTCATACTCCCCTTTTGAAGATTCTGATGCAGAGGAGTCCATTCCCTCTGTCTCCCCCCCTGAGGATTACTCTTTTGGGGAAACCTTGCATACCTTAAGAGAACACTTCCACTGGGAAGGCCAAGAGTACTCAGACTCCAAGAAAAGGCTTAGGGATTTTCTCTTGCTCCCTCAGCACAGGCCTCTGGCTATACCTCCTGTCTTAGACATTCTAGATGATGTGTATTCGGAGGCCTGCCTTAACTCAGACACTTTACCTCCAGCCCCAGTCAAGCCTGACAGGTATTACCGGGTTCCTGACTCACACCAATTCCTATACAAAAGCCATGCGGCTGACCCAGAAACTATCTCACAGGGCCCCAAGGGAATTAAGGCCTCCACTGCTAAAAATCCATTACCTTCAGAGAGAGATTCCAGAGCTTTAGAAAGGTGGGGGAAAAAGGTATACACCTCGGCCACCTTAACCATGAGGGCATTAAACTGTCAGTTCCATATGTTAAAGTACCAACAGTTTCTGTTATCACAGTTGAGAAGCAAAATGTCACAACCTGAACAACCAGACTTGAAGGAGTTGCAGGATTTGATACATAGTGCAGAACAAGTGGGTAAACATACCTTGCAATTTGGTTTTGATGCTTTAGAGGCCTCATGTAGAGCTGCTGTTACAGGATCAGTCATACGTAGACATGCCTGGCTCAAAGAGCAAACCTTACCAGATCATGTCAAAGCTAAATTACTAGATGCCCTCTGCAAAAGATGTATTATTTGGTGTTAAAGCTGAGGAGGTATTAAAGAAAATGGAGGAAAAGGCAAAATCAATGCAAACAGTGAAAGATTTCCTACAGGTACAACCTCCATGTTTCAGTAGAAATTGGCCTTCCAAAAATTGGTCCTTTCCAGCCACGGACAGACCCCAAAGAGGTAGATACAGGCGCCCGAGGGGCAGAGGGCAATCTCAAGGATCGTTTAGAGGCAGACAATGGCAAGCACCTACACAAAGAGGTGGTGAGGATAGTTCACAGCCATTCAGAAAGCAGACCCAATGACTTTCCCCTTTGCATGCCAAGCAAGGCTCAAATGGCAGCACCTTTAGGCGGAAAACTGGCATTATTTTCGAAAAATTGGCATATTGTCACAAAAGACAAATGGATCCTGGACATTATAGACAGAGGCTACAGATTTCACTTTCACACCCTTCCAAAAATGAGAGGCTTGCCAAACCTGCCACACAATCAAAGGGCAGAGGCACAAAAACAAATTTCAGATCTCATGGACATGAAAGCTATTCAAGAGGTACCTGCACAAGAACAGGGTCAAGGTTTTTACTCCAGACTATTCCTGGTACCAAGGAAGGGAAAAGATTGGAGACCTATTTTGGACCTATTCATCCTAAACACAATTTTACTCGTGCCAAAATTCAAGATGCTCACATTACAGCAGCTTCTTCCCATGCTGGGCAAGGAGTCTTGGCTGGTAACATTGGACCTCAAGGAGGCATAACTGCATGTCCCAATCAGACAAGATTGCAGAAGATACCTCAGATTTCTTGCAGGTTCAACCCATTATCAATTCTCTGCGTTGCCCTTTGGCTTATCTACTGCGCCCAGAGTGTTCACGAAATGCCTGGCATCAGTAATTGCCTACTGCAGACTTCAAGGGATACAAATATACCCATATTTGGATGACTGCCTGATCCAAGCGGACAGCAAGCACATACTTCTGAAACATCTGGCTTTTGTAATAATGTTGTTGAATTCTCTGGGATACACAGTCAACAAAAAGAAATCAAGGCTAATACCCTCTCAAACAATAATTTTCCTGGGTGGCAACTTGGACACAAACACCCAGATGGCCTAGCTCATGCCAGAGAAACAGGGGTAACTAACTCAATACTTCAGAAAACTAGCAAATTTCACCAGGCTGACTGCAAGGAAAATCCTGCAGGCTCTGGGATTCATGGCATCTTGCATCCTACTAATCCCATGTGCAAAGCTGCATATGAGGAAACTTCACTGGTACCCGAAAAACCTATGGTCTCAACACAGCCACAGTTTGGAAACAATAATACCACTGATTCCATGTCTTCAAAAGGAATTTCTGTGGTGGGCTCAAGCATGCCAAAGAAACACAGGTCTCCCATTCTGCAAGCCTCAAGCAAATCAAGTCATCACAACAGACGCCTCGGACTATGCCTGGGGGGCGCACATGACAAATCGGTGCATTCGGGGCAAATGGTCCCAAAAAGAAAAGCACCTACACATCAATCAAAAGGAAATGCTAGCAGTAATAAATGCTATTATAGCTTTCAAAAACCTTCTGCATCCAGGTCAGCTATTGATAAGGACAGACAACACCACAGTAATGTGGTACATAAACAAACAGGGAGGAACCCATTCATACCCCCTATGCAGGCTGGCCATGTCTCTTTGGAACATGGCTCTGGAATTACAAATCGAACTTCAAGCACAGTACTTGCCAGGCAAGGAAAACACGCTGGCAGACAACCTAAGCAGAAATATGACAGATCCACACGAATGGAAATTGCATCCTCAAGTTTTTACAGAGATAATTCAGGCATGGGGAAGGCCAGACATAGATCTCTTTGCCTCCCACAGAAATCACCAATTGGCAAAATTCTGCTCAAGGACCTTTCATCCACAGGCCTGGAGAGTGGACGCACTCTCAGTTGGACAACAATGACAGTTTATGCCTTTCCACCTCTTCCTCTGCTGCCCAAAGTTCTATTAAAAACCAGAGCAGACAGACCAAAGATGATTCTCATTGCTCCAGACTGGCCAAGACAACACTGGTACCCACTCCTGAGGAGCCTGACGCATTCTCCACCATGGATCCTACCTCTAATGCCTCTTCTTCTGACTCAGCACAACTTCAAAACTCTTCACAGTCAGCTGAAAACACTCAATCTGGCCGCATGGAAGATTCCTTAACTTCACAACAGACCCTACTCTCCAAGGAGGTGCAGGATGTCATTTTGGAGGCCAGAAGGCCTTCTACTAGAAAAGCTTACTCCGCAAAATGGAAACGGTTTTGTGCCTGGAATGAGAAAAAGGGTCAGAATCCTGGAATACTGAATTTACCTCAAATATTACAGTACCTAGCTGAGATGCTAAGCAGTGGACTTTCATTCTCCTCCATCAAAATCCATGCCTCAGCCATTTCTGCAGAATACAACACTGATCTTCACCCCCTCTTAAGACAGTTCCTCAGAGGGGCTAAGAATATAAAACCCCCAAGGAAACGACCAGTACCTGCTTGGGACCTCAATTTCATTCTAGAAAAACTGACCTTGCCTCCTTTTGAGCCAGCTGCCTCAACAGAACTGCAATATTTGTCCTGGAAAACAGCCTTCCTTCTGGCTATCACCTCAGCTCGCAGGGTATCGGAACTACAAGCCCTCATGGCTGTGCAGCCTTTCATCATTTTCCATTAGGACAGAGTTTCCTTACGAACCAATCCGTCCTTTATGCCAAAGGTAGTATCCAGGGTAGCTTTGAATCAGGCTATCCACTTACCTACCTTTTACCCTAATCCTCAAAACAAAGGAGAGACTACTACATTCCTTGGACATCCACAGACAGCTGCGTTATTATTTGGACAGAACAAAGCCTTTCAGAAAATCAGAGCAACTCTTTGTGTCCTATGCTACAGGAGCTCAAGGAAGCCAATTTCCAAACAGACAATCTCAAAATGGATAGCCCACTGCATACGCTTTTGTTACTCTTTTCATGGTAAAACTGTACCTGCAGGCATCAGATCTCACTCCACAAGGGCCACAGCTACCTCTGCAGCTTTCCTCAGAGGGGTTCCTACCAAAGATATTTTGGAAGCAGCCACTTGGAGTTCTGTACATACCTTCTCCAAGCACTATCACCTACCATTATACTCCAAATCTAGAGCAGGCTTTGCCACTGCAGTCTTGCAGGGCATCCTGGCTCCTCCTAGTTCCACCTAGTGCCTACCACCCCTTTTTTAGCTTTGGGATTCTACCCATCTGTTATGACTGCAGCTGTATGCACGATGAACATAGTACAGTTTTGTACCTACCATAAATGTAGATGTTTGAGTGCTAATACAGCTGCAGTCCAGGTTTCCCTCCCTCCTTCCCCTCTTGAGACAGGCCTAATGGCTAACACCTCCTCATACAACCTGATTGGGGTATTCATTTATGGTGTATTTGCTTGCAACTACTGTTTCTTGATTATATTGCATTGCATTATTACATAAATTTATGTATTGCCTTCCTTCTGGGGGCACCTGACATCTGGGGCAAGAAAAACTGAAGAAAATGGTGTCGGCTGGTTCTTTTATACCCCTGTTGCACTGACGTCAGGGAGGAAGCGACGACAACCGACGCCGGACCTAGACTTTGGAATTCGGCCGACCGAGGGACCCGCCTGATGGCAGGAGAACCCATCTGTTATGACTGCAGCTGTATTAGCACTCGAACATCTACATTTATGGTAGGTACAAAACTGTACTTTCGTATGGCTACACAGTTGATCAGATAGATTATTTATAACCCGGCCATTACATTTCTTATTACTTCCTACTTGTTTTCACTTTGGATTGTGTAACCAAACCTGGGAAGTATTTAAATTACCCATCCTTTCATCTAGGTTGTCCTTTATGGGGGTTGGTGATCTACTTTGATTAATATGAAAAGGAAGACTGTTCTGGAGTAAACGAGTTTTTGGGAGATGTATATTTGCTATCAGCAGGTTTTGTTTGTTTCGTTTGAGGTTTAGGTTGCTTGTGTGGGTATTTGTAGTGTTACTAGATTTCCAGACATGTGGGAGGTCAGACAAGACAGGGTTATTTGAAGCCTTGTAGGCTAGCAGATGTAATTAAGATACATGACAAAAGCTGAGAGTCAGAAAAGTTTGGGAAACAACATAATATGAATTCTAAAGAAAAGAGAAAAGAAAAACGTGAAATTGGCTGTAGCATAATTAAAGAGTTTTTTATTTTCCAGGGGGGCTTCATCCCCATACTCCCTTAATATGAGGGTATATGCCCCCCACATCCTTACAATTTGTATTTACTATTTGCAAGTTCCCTGTACCATGGAGTAATGGGAACGTTTAGATATATAGTAGTCTTGGAATCAGTATATATTCTAGTCCAATGACACATTACTGTTTGCACTTTTGTGTCAAACAAATGTCCATCAAAGTTCTGCTTTGTTTCCAGGCTATGGGCATATAATTTTGTTCTGGCCTGTATCTTCAAGGTCTCTGCCCTCTGAGAATTTGAATGCAATTTATCTAAGCAGGTGAAGTATTGGGTTTGTCAATACATGTCTATGCCTATATCCTATATTATGACACCATGGAAAACACTTCCTTCACTCAGTTACAGACTCTGTGTGCTGAAGTTACTAAACCAAAGATGCAAGGTGTTTCATACTCATTTGATTCTTAGTTCTAAACATTGCTACAAAGAATTATGAGAAAATGTCACAATTCACCTACTGAGTTTGTGTACATTTAGCTATATCTTCAGTCTCTGTGTTTTTACTTATATGTCAGGCTAGTGAGAGGATATTGATCTGGAGAAGAATTAAGTGTGGTAGCCTTGTTTGAGTGCAAAAGTTTCTGCATGTCAGAGCAGAATTTTTTGGGTCTGAGGAGAAATTATTATCAGGTTTATTAAAGTACTCCTGTTTTGATATTTTAGAAGAAATTTGCAGGTGTTCCTTGCAATGTTGTTTAGCTGATATAGAACTGGATTTTTTTTCTGGTAGATTTCCAAGGTGTATTATTGAGCAGCATGGCTTTTGTGGTATGTGCTGTGACCCATGTGTGGGAATGATGCTTCTGCAATACATATGAATCAGGGGACTAGGGGTTAACAATGGATAGCTGTTATGAACTGAAAAGTAGGAGTGTGTCATCTAAGCAGGGAGCAGGGATGTGTAAAAGGAGTCAGGCAGGGTTAATAATCAGCTGTTGGCATACACTAAGGCTAAACTCCTTTAAGGTGCAGGTTTGTAAAGTTAATGGAAAGGAGCTCACTTTACTAGATGTCCACAATACAAGTATAGGCATGTACTCCCTCTGACCATTTGCCATAGTACCAGTTGCAATGAGTGGACTAACCTCAGAGGTTTGTAAGCACTTTAATGGAAACTCCTTTCCAGTAGGCTTCCTGAGTCTAACTGAAAGGTTTCATAACTTGTCTAGCCTGAAGAGGTGATGTCTGTAGGTAGAAGTGAGGATCATGAGGATTATTTACCCACTCATTTTGATATTAGATGCTAGTAATTTATAGAGTTTCTTCTACTACAGCTGTCTGGATGTGTTTAGAAGGATGTAAAAGCTACAAACAGAGAGGTGTTTAGGGAGATCTATTTGAAGTAACAGTGTTATTTAGTTGTGGTGTATAGCAAAGGGCAGTTAATAAGACTGGAGGGGAAAGAGTAAGTTGCCTTTGTATAGTATAGCTCTAGCCCCTTTATGGTTCCATCCAGGGCCAGTGTTAGCATTTTGGGGGCCCCCAGCAAATGTCAAGATGGGGACCCCTTAGGCACTTCCAGTATAAGTATCATCCTAACAATGCCATCTATCCAAAGCAACCTTTTATTTCATGCTGCAAAATTTTAGGAGTAGTATCCACAGACAGATCTGCAGCTACAAGCTTTTACATTACAACAGGCCTATGTGCCACACTATCACTGTGTTGAGCTGTCTAACAAAGGGGCAGTTACAGTTACTGGCACTTAGTTGCAACATTGATACATTGCAACAAGTTTATGTACAGGTCTGGACTTAAAGTGAAATGATGACTGGACCTACATTTCAACCCCCACACACACACACACACCTTCCAGTCCTCTCCTCTGATTCCTTCTCCTTTTGGGCTCCCCATACCATCCACGTTACTTTTTTCTTCCTTTTCTCACATTTTGCCTTACTCTCAGCTTTTCAAGAAGCCATAACTTTCTATATGCTCTGAAGTGCATTTTACACAACCTTTTCATCCAATAATAGCTTGAACAGAAATTATGATTAAGGAAAGAAATTCACTGTTGTGGTTCAGCTTTAGTTTTCCTTGCATCTTTTCAACACACCTTTCCTGAACAAAACAGCACAGTAATAACCATTTAGGAAATAACTCTAGTCAGGGCCCAAGAAGCCACAGGTTTACAGATGGTCTGGGATGCATTTTAGAGCATTTTCTCAACATTTTACTTCAGTAGTGGCCTAAATAAAAATCATGAAGAAAAAAAAATTTAGTCTTATTTTTTTCTTTCAAGGAAGACATAATTTGTGCCCAAGGCTTAATTTTCTAAGCTAATAAAATTGTAGCTTACAGTAAACTAACAAGCCAGTAGTTGTGAGAATATTTAAGTCTTATCTGGAAATACTGCCTACCTCCCTAACACTCTAAAAAAGACAGTCACTGCCTATGCATCCCTCTGGTGTTAGACTGGGATGAAAGCAGAGATTTAATATGCCTTTGTCATATATTTCAAGTGACTGATGATATACATATACATAGCATGTTCTTCACCCCAGCCGTCAAAGGCAGCCACATGTGTATGTGCCTAGTATGTGATTGTGAGAATGATTTCAGTAATATTCAAATTTGTTGCTCCTAGACAGTACACCTCTCTTACACAAACTATAGTAACCTTCTTTGTACAACTCTGAGGTCTGTGAGAATCACTGCCCTCAGCTCAAACACAAGCTATTATGACTTCATGTGCGCACCTCTAAGGTTTGACTGTGATGAAAATTAAAGATGTAATATTCACACAATCTCCAGCCCCTCATAACCCGTAGCAGCTTTATGTACACACACACATTTGAGCAGGGCTGGTTTTAGAATGGATGTGGTTGTAAACAGAGGCTATTATTAGCTTTATCCTAAAAGGGTCGTATCTCAGCACCATTCAGGTTAAACAGCGTATTCAGAAAATTGATACATTTCTCTCCAACAAGCAACAGCTTTGGTGGGGGCCACCACAGAGTCAAGGATGATAAAGGGAGTCCCCGTTATCCAATTAGACAGTCTGGTGAGTGGGAGCAACCAGACTCCAAGAATATCTAAGTGTCTGAATGTTCTGTGATATACGTTATGTCTTACTTTCGAAATATAATTACTTGTTAGGTACATTTTTTACTGATACACGGAAGAATAATGTCCGCGTCCTGGCATTATTGGGTGCATGCACAGATAAAAATCATGATATTTTTTACACACACACACACACACACACACACACACACACACACACACACACACACACACACACACAAACATGCATAAGCCACAGCAGTACTAGTTATGTACTTATTTCAGGAAACAGCAATGCCTTGTGCAACACTGGTACTGCCACACCAGATCAGTCACTGCTGTTTAGCAGTCGTCAGACAGCAGAAGCGGTAAGATTTATCTCATTGAGGAGTAATGCATACTTGTCACTGTACCTACTTTTGTTCATACTTTTGCTTTATCCTTCAAGTCTGATTTGCTGGTAAATCATTCAGGATTACAAACAGTCAATTAATCCAGACATCTGAGTTTTATACTTATTGTCCAAAAATAGATGTTGATGCAAAAGATGCTATTCTAGTAACTTTTTAAGTGAATTAGAATAATATTTAAACATATTTCTTATTCTGAGCATTTATTCTATTATTTTTGGGATTGTACTGAATTCTTAAGCAAATAAATTGAGTTATAGTATCTGGTGTTCTGCTATTATTTATAAAACTTCCTGAAAGTGAAACTATCCCTGATGATCGGAAGCATCAGCTCTTCTTAAAATCCAAAGTTTGCACTGAGGTAAGTCACTCTGGGCTGCTGATCCCTCTAGTGCTTATATTGTTCATGTTCATTATTAGCTTCAACCTAACAGTGTCATATCACAGCCCTGTCCATGTTAAAGAGCATAATTAGGAAATTAATGCATTTTTCATTCGTCATTTTCCCCCAACCAGCAGCAGCTTTTGTGGGGCCCCCACACAGACAAATATGATTAAGGGGGCCCCCTGCAGCCATGGTTTTGCAGGGACTAAAAGCTGGCTATGTAGTTAGTTTTAGTGGAGAAAATGTCCAAAAGCAGGGTTTAACTAAGCCAGGAGCACTATGTCAGTGATAAAATATTTAATGGAATTCTGATGCCTGTTACTTGACAAAACACCATTACTACAACCAGAAATATCTTTGAATTTTAAGGGAGATGTAAATAAGAGTTATTATCCTCATAGTTTATTAAGTATACAAGACTGCTGTACTAGCTTTTGTTAGTTTTACAGATGTGACAAAATATCAGGATAAGATAACTTGCTGTGGTTGGGGGCCCCCAGGGAACAGGGGGCCCCCAGCAACCGCAGGGTTCGTTGGTGCCTAAAACCGGCTATGGTTCCATCTTAACAGAGAATGGAATGGTGAGTTATCATCTGTCCTTGATGTGTGGCTTAAACCAAGGTACATTTAAGTCCAGGAAATGCAAGACTCATTTATGTATGTCTGTTGAACAGGCTTTGTCAGTTCAAATTGACCAATATGAAAGAGGATAGTTTAGTCCAAAGGTCAGTGGGTGGACAAATTTGGTGGGAATGGTCCTGGGTAAGGGATTAAGTTGCCACAGAGCAGAAGAATTTTCAGAAACATTGTAACATAAAATAGGGTGGATATCAATAGTGACAAAAAGGCAGCCATAAGTATTAAAAGAAAGAATGACGTTTGAGCCAGTGGATAAATACCGAAAGGGTGAGTTTTGTATGGAAAGTATGTTGGTTTTAATTTTAGTGGTAGTTTAATATGATAATGGCGATAACATATATACTTGTGTATGGAGGTAATAGAGCAAGTCTGAGATTGCGCATGCAGTTGCGTAGTGCGGTGTAGTGTAGTGTGGTGTAGTGTACTGTGGTGTGGAGTAGTGTAGAGCAGTGTAGTGTAGTGTGGTGTAGTGTGATGTAGTCTGTATAATGAGTGTTAAGTGGAAAGAGTGTGTGCAAAAAGCAGGATTTGCTTTCATGCAGTGTGTTTGTTGTGTAAATAAATATGAGTGTTGATGGGTGTGTGGGCGATGGGTAAAACAATACACAAATTTGAGAGTATGAATAGGGAGAGAAGGTAAGATTTCATGGTTACATGGAGAGATGTAGATATTTTTACATTGATTGCTGACAATAGGAAGATGTTTTGTGGAATATAACAACACAATAAGGAGCAAGGTGCTTAACTGGCCTAAGCAAGTGGGAAGTGCACTCACAGTCAATATTTTGAGGACATGACGCTAACTAGGCACGGGTTGGGAAAACAGGAGTAACAACTTTAGCAGTTTCTGTAAGAGAAGTAACAAGCATCATTAAGGACTATTGGCAGGGCATACAGAATCATGTCCAACCTAGAGAAGCTGAAAAATGATGCAAGGCCCAAGCCTAGATTCCTACATTGTAGCTGGGCTCATAAGTAAGGCTTCTTAGCTTAAAGGCTGGTCTCAGTGGCCAGGCAGTACTAAACACTCAAAGCAGCAGGAGAAAGGATCACTTTGTTCTATCAGATTTGTTAATGTATACACAATTTACAGATGCAAACAAAGCACTGTTACACGGTTTTAGAGGCCAGCTCTATTTTACTAGCATCAGTTGCAGAACAAGTCATCTCTATAGTGGTACAACTCTACAGAGAGAAAATGGTATTAAGAAGTTGGGGCAGCTAGATAAGACCACTGCCATGTAGAAATATCAAAGTCTTTCAAGTCTTACACTACTGTCAGTCCTGGACCCTGACTAGGACACAAAAATAAATTAGTTTGCAAGCATATAGTATGCACACTGACCAGCGGTGTAGAACTGGCACTGCATGCCCACACCAAGCACCCTGATATAATGGATCACACTATCATAGTTTTTGAATATCCTAATCGCTGCACTTGAGTGGTGACATGGGCACCTGCATCGCCATAGGGACAGCCTATACCCCTTGATCAGTTCACCCATGCCTCTCCACGGGGCATACATGAGTTACTTCACTGGCTTGAATATCCGCTGTCATGTCATCCTTGCAGCAATCCCTGCACTTATGATGCCATCCCAGCCACTAACATTGATCTTGTCAGGAACAATGGCCTCTGCTTGCCTGGACATGCCCCACACTCACCAGGAATGGGCATGTCCATCCCAGGTTGCACGGTCAAAACTCGGTGCCATTAACTAAACTCTAGTCACGGGTCATGGTCAAGGCTTTATCCCTTTATGCCACTCATGTGCCTACTCTGGGGGGCTTCTTCTCAAGCAGACTCCCCATCAACCAATCACACCTCAATTAACCAATACACTATTTGTAACACTCCTCTCTGTCTTCACACAACTTAATTGCAACTGTCCTTAATCACTCTACTCCCACCACATTACACCAACACCCCTCTATCCCTACATCTTCATCACACCATCCAGATAACCTAACATTTAAAAAGAATACACACCATGCTCTTTCTCCTGCCCACACTCTATACCCTACTGCTATCAACATACTATCTAACATCCCACACCCACCTACAGATACATTTCCATAGCCACACACTATATTATACTAATACCATCCACTCCTCACTCTCTGTCCTTGCCATCTCCTCCCAACTCTACAATCACACACCTATTGCATACTTCCATTTCAAACATGCATTTGTCAGCAATACCACTAACCACTTCAGCAAACACCTTCACATACTCTCCGAATTGTCACACAAACATGCATGCATATTATCACAGATTCTTTGTAGAGGTGATATACACCCCAATACCGGGCCACATACTGCACTACATACCATCATGGCTATCATTCCACTCCTTCCTCACATTAAAACTACAGACCTTTTCATTCTTAACATGAACCTTAGAAGCCTAGTTAACAAAATCACAGACTTTCATGCAGTCATTGCATAATACTCACCAGACATCCTTATAGCAACAGAAACTTGGCTAAAACCCATATAAGAGACCCAGACATACTCCCACAAGGTTATAGCGTACACAGATTAGACAGACTCAGGAAGAAGGGTGACGGGGTTTCAATTTTCTACAAAGATAACCTAAGCATAGACTACCTACCCATCAAATACCCTTATGATAACAACTTTGAAGTCCTAGTAACATGGCTTAGAATCAACCCAAAGAAAAATATTACTGCAATAGCCACTTACATAGCTCCCAACAATACTCCAACTGCTACTGAGGAACTCATAGTCTGGACAGCCTCAACCTACACCCATGAAACCATTATCATAGGCGACTTCAACTTAAACAGGAACACCTGCACTGGTCATAACTCCTCCACCTTCATAAATCTACATGGTTTCTCCCTAACAATCCAGTTTCCCACTTGAATAGATAAACAAAGCAAAAGGGAATCTATCTTAGACTGGTCACTTATTAACAGTACCACCCAGAACTAACTCTCTGGATGCCTTCCAAATAATTTAAGTGACCATAGACCTTTCTACTTAATTCATCATCAGCTCAACCCACCCAGCACCATAGTTTACAAAGAAATATGAAATAACAAAAGCTTCTCCAACGAAGCATTCTTAGACATGCTCAATAAATGCAACTGGACATCACTCTATTATGTCATACTAGACCAGGCCATAACATACTTCAATGACTCATTTCTAGCTATTCTAAATAGTTTAGCACCAACTAGCACATATCATGTTAAAAATAAGAGATTGCCCTGAATATCAAAAGACACCATTGTATTTCACAAACTAAGGGACAAAACCTGGTTTCAATATCAGAAAAGAAAAGACAATGAAATTCTGCTGGCATTTCGGCAGCTCCACAATCAAGCAAAAAAAAACAACTCAAACTAGACAAAAAAACATATTATACATCTATGCAAAACAAATATGAAAAAAAAAACCCAAAAGGTTCTGGCAAGCAATTAACTTGCTCCTCCATCCAGGTAAAACTACAACACCAGAACCAACAACCTATAACCAAAGAGTGAGTATTGCCTCACAAATCATTACCTACTTTTATAAACACCACTCTCTTGTTACTTACAGGGAACAATTCCACCTCACTGTCTCTTCCACTTAATATGGAAACTAACAACAACTCTTCTGAGCTCAAACCTGTCCCAACTAACACCATAAGAACAATGCTGAAAAACTGAAACCTTCTTCCTTAGCAGCTAACCAACTCCCCAATGAGTACCTCAAGCTGTCAGCTGATGCCATAGCTCTGCCTGTCTCCATTCTTGTAAATAGGTCTATATCAGAACAATATGTCCCAAAATTATGGAAAATTTACTATATCACCCCTCTACATAAAGGAGGACCATCAACAGAATTAAACAATTACAGACCCATAGCCATCCTTTCTCCCTGTGTCAAAATTCTGGAAAAATGTATCCACACTCAATTACTACAATAACTGTTATCTCACAACCTTATATCTCCCTCCCAACAAGGTTTCAGACCTAAACACAGCAGCACCACAGCCCTAACTAATTTCTCTAACACTACCAACCAACTTAGAATTTCAAACCAGCAAGTAGCATCAATCTTCCTAGACATGTCAAAAGCATCCAACACTGACTCCCATCAGAAGCTCCTTAGTACTCTTGCCTCACTAAACCTATCAAAGACTTCCCTCTCCTGGTTCCTAAGCTATCTTTCTAACAGACAACAAGCAGTACGATGGAAATACAAACTCTCACCACTTCTGCCTGTCTCAGTTGGAGTCCCCTAAGGGTCCATACTAGGACCCCTTCTTTTCATCATTTTCTCTAATGATCTAGCCTCATCCACATCACACACTAAAGTAGTTCAGTATGTGGATGATTCAACTTTAATCTGCTCAGCAGATACTTTATCAGACCTCCAAATAGTAGCCCAACAAGCTTTTAATGATATAGAAACATATCTAAGTAAATCACAACTAATCCTCAACCCAAAAAGACACAGTTAATGCTATTTACCAGTAGCAAACAGTCAATGACCACACCTCCTTTCACATTCTCTCAGCAAACAACACAGTCATCCAACCAGTTGAGCATACACAACTCCTTGGCTTGACAATTGACAACAAACTCAGATTTGATCAACACATAGCCATCACAATTAAGAAAGTGCACATCAAACTTGGCTCACTGTACAGAAGCAAGCCATTCCTCACTGACAATACTAGACTAGCCATATCCTGAACTTTCCTCCTTTCTATGCTGCTATATGCTTTCCCCCTCTTTGCCAACTTAAAAAAATCAGACTTAACCAAATTGGAAACTTTCTACAACAAAATAACCCGCTTCGCAGCCAACCTTCCCCACCAAACCCACCATTGTATTGCTTTACATAAATTAAATTAGTGCGAGCTACCTAGCCTTCTCCATCTCTACTAACTTAAATTCATATACAATATCATCTTCCATCCTGGGTACTGCGGTGGTGGTGCTGCGGTAGCGTTGTCGCCTCACAGTAAGACGTTGTCCTGTTAGATTCTCAGCTAAAGTGTCTTCTGTGTGGAGACATGCGTGAATGGGCATACCTTCGTTGAAGGTTGTGCATCAGAGCTGGCAACTCAGCACGTAAAAATCTACTGCCAGTCATTAGCGGACCGGAGTTCCGCTGTGGCAACCCCTAACCGGGAAAAGCCGAAAGACACAACATCATCTTCCATCCTGACAGTTGCCCATCCCATAATGAACTTGTTGTTCCCTACTCATGCCCACGAAGTCTAAGAAATGCAGACAGAAACTTTCTCACAGTAAACAAAGCTAACAATACTCACGGTAAAGCCCTATTCTCAAATCAAATAGCCAAATTATGGAACTCCCTACCCCACACTCTCCAAAACACACCTGAATCTCCCAGTTTCAAACAACTACTATTTGAACATCTATCGAAGAACTGTTATTGCTCCTGCGCCAAACCTGACTGACAAGATGTATATAACTCTCTCAACACACTGTCCACTCCTTATCTCATTCTCCCTCTCCTCAGTGTTTATTACTACTCAAAAATATATATATATATAAAGGAAACCTCATTTGTTCATAACTATTATTTAATATGTACACAATACTAATTTTATTTTTCTCAGAGTGGTCTTCATTGAAATGCTTGTGTGTTTTTCTTTTTGAACCTGTATCTACTAGAGAACTGTATTGAATACTACTTTGTGTTGACTAACTAGAGGATATGTATCCTGCATCTTACTGTATGTATACTATTGTACTGTCCAATTATTGTATTTTGCTTATATTTCTGTGGAGCTTTTCTCCCCTGGCCTCCACTGAAAATGGGCTTCTGACCCTGTCAGACTTTCCCGGTAAACAAACGTAAATAAATAAATAAATAAATAAATAAATAAATAAATAAATAAATAGATGTTTATTGTATAATTCTTGGGTCTCTAACTCTATATTGGATCCAGATCAGAGTTGCAGTATCACTACTGCAACCACTAATTTCTGCATTTTCCTCTCCACAACTCCATTTCTCAAAGAATGAAAAATTATCTTATGGAGTAGTTTTAATCACAAGTATCAGTCAGTCATTTAGTAAAGCCAGAATTCAGTGGATCTAAAGAGTGGAGGATGAATCTTTTATGTAGTAAACAAACATGGAGAATAGTAGTTGAAAAGTTAATAAATCGAATGACAGGAAAGTTCTCCTGAAAGGTGTTTGTGATTGTGTGCAAGTGCACGACTTCTGAACTTTGGGAATGTTAGAAAGGATTCACTGGATGCTCAGCTTTTTTTCCTGTCGGAGAGCTAGTAATGTTACACTGGATTCTGGGCACAAGGGGTCAAACAGAGTGGCAATAAGGACTCTGAGGGTGCATGCAGAACAGTACTCATCTAATGTCACAGGAAAAGTAGTAACAGAACTTTGAATTACCTATTTGCCAAACTCAAACAGAACCTTAATCTAAGCCCCAAGTCTGTTGAGCTTTAGGTCAAGAATGTGCTACAGTGGATAGAATTTACTGACAATAACTGCTTCTGGTGGATGAGATTGCCAGTGTGACTGAACAGGTTAGTGAAGCCAGTCTTGTTTATCCTAAAAACAGCTCTACACTAAAATTTCACAGCAGAAGAATGAAGAAGGCAGGGGGTTGGTTGTTGTTTGTCTTTCGGCTTTTTCCCGGTAAGGGGTCGCCACAGCGGAACTTTCTTAAATGCTTTTAGATGCTAGATTGGGACTGATTATTTCAGCCAGCCAGATTGCAGTCTTCCTAAACATACTAATAATTTTATCAGGAAAAAAAAAAGTGCTAATTCATCCACTCAGCCCATGATAGACTCTCTGTTAATCAGCAAGACATTGGCTACATGAAATTTCTGCCCTTGCACTTCCTTGGTCCAGTCTTAATTTCTACGAAGGAATAATTAATTATGCTCTTAACTTAATAAAATAGGCATTGAAACCATAGAGGGCTTTTTCATTCCTTTTTCTTCAACAGAGTAAGCTAGTTTATTTGCCCTGTTCATTTTTTTGTGTAATTCATCTGTAAAAGCTGCTTTATCAGTCACATTTCTCTAAGGTTCCTGCATCTGATTTGCCAGTAACATTGGAAGCTTTTTCACAGAAAACTTTACTTCTTTCAGAGGGTCTTGTACAAATGTGCCCTCTCTTATTTGCCTTCAGCAAATGATTGCACAGTAAGTGCAGAGTGTCATTCAAAGTAGTGTTAGCACTACTGCACATAGCTCGCTTTAGATACCGCACAGAAAACCATCACTGTACTTTTTCTTAGGTCAAAACCCTACAGCTGTGTACAGTATTATATGTGCAGTCCCTCCTTACATCTACAATTGAGTGCTGTCTATTGCTTCAGTTTTAAAATCATCATGGAGTATGAGTTTTGTGTGTGTGTGTGTGTGTGTGTGTGTGTGTGTGTGTGTGTGTGTGTGTGTGTGTGTGTGTGTGTGTGTGTGTGTGTGTGTGTGTGTGTGTGTGTGTGTGTGTGTGTAGTAGGGGAACTCATTTGTGTGGATGGTCTGCACCTACATGACACATAATGCAATTATAAGTGTAGTGCTTTAGCTTGGTTACAGAATTTGGCTGTGAAGGAAGGAAAAGTTGATTTATTTTAAACTACCATATAATGACTTGGGGTAAGTTATGCTATTCACTGGTGCCCTAACTGAGATAATACACTGTAGTAAACTGGCACAAGGGAAGTGCAGGAAGAAAGAAAAACAAGAAAAACTCAGGCAGAAAAAAAGCTTAATTTGCTAAGGCATTTTGGATATGTTCTGATATGCAGGGAAAATGAAATTTAAATGCAGATGTCCGTTTCAGTATGTTTCAAGAATCATATAAGTACTGTAATGTACTGCAAAATATATCTTTTGTCTCTGCTAAGGCTTGCAATGAATCTTTTCGCAAACACTATGCATTTTAGCAATATTCAATTGTTCCTTATCTAGATTCTGTGGATATATATGTACCACACTTTAATATGTGAATGTTTACAAGAGCTTATTTTAATTTTAGAAATGTCTGGGAATGCAGGAAAGTGAGGATTCAGGAAAAAGAAAAATGTGTGTGTGTGTGTGTGTGTGTGTGTGTGTGTGTGTGTGTGTGTGTGTGTGTGTGTGTGTGTGTGTGTGTGCGTGCTCGCATGTATGCATGTGAGCATGAGGATATCTGTCTGTAGAAAGGAAGAATAAGTAAGTGCAGAAATTTACAAAGGACCAAGTATAACATATATAACTTGTAAACATACACATCCAATAACAACTGATATGTGCTTGTATTTTTACAGTACTTTGTAGTACTGCAGTGATATTTCTGTTTGTTTTCTTTTTCAAAAATAAAGTCAGCTCTCATACGTCATGGTATATTACATTTTTAAAATGATAGAAAATGAAGAGAAATGGAGGCCAGATAAAGACAATTTGTTCATTTTAGACTGACCTTAAACTAGGCCAAACTTAACATTTTGATGAACTATTTAAAGATGATATGCAATGAACTTGTAACTTAATTTTCAGTCCAAACTGCCACAGGAGATGACAGAGGCAGTTGTCCATCACTGAAAGATTGAATTCATTCCTTTCCTGGTTCACTTTCATGCTCATTGAAAGTAAACATTGTTTTGCCATCATCACCGTGACAATGTGAAGTCAGGTTGATGCTTCATTTCTGGCAGCATAGCTCCTAACATCCTTTTAGCTGTTCTATATCTATGCTTTTGAGCATCAGATATGATGTAGTGTGTTCAGTTGTACTACACTGGGCTTAAAACAGAATCAGTCAATCATTTTTTCATTTTCCATTTACCTGATTCATCCAAAACAGAGCCACAAGCATTATCGTAGTACTTAATGCGTGCAAAGTATACAAATACACATGTGCGTACTCACATATGTACATACTGTTTCTTTTTAATGGAGTTAAAAAGAAAGTCAGCAAAATAAACTGATATATGAGGTTATGAAGACAAAAGGAGGCTTTCACAACAGGTCAGTCAGCACTACAAGAAATTAGATGTTTGTTTGTTATTGTGCTTTACCACGCTGTAAACCGCTGAAACAGTTTTCAAGTTGTTTCGCCAAGAAAAAAAAGAAACTCCTATTTTGTTATTTCAAAAAATGGAAATGGTAATTAAAAAAAACTCACATTAAAGCGATTGATTACATAGAAATCCAAAAAATCCTTAGGGTGAAAAGGATCTCTCAGTATCTCTCTCACTGACTACTAGGTGCACACCCTGACAGTGAGGTGATGTCACCACCAACAAAAAAAAATGCAGCTTTTTCAAATGAATCAGTGAGGGTGGAGTATATTGTCTGTGTGGACAGCACCTATAAGTTTTTGTTTTACTTTAGAAAACAACAACAATTAATATTTTATGTAAACAGCCAGCAAATTCACTGGTAAGTGGCAGAACAAAAAATAAATAACCAAGCCAGTTCCCTAATTTGGATTTTGCCAGTGAGCATATGACCTTTAACTAAAATTAGAAGTAAAACCATTCATTTTCAGGAGCTACACACACACACACACACACACACACACACACACACACACACACACACACACACACACACACACACACACACACACACACACACACACACACACACACACACACACACACACACACACACACACACACACACACACACACACATATTCCTCAACTTCTTTGCTTAAGAGTACTGGACAAAGTAAAAAAAAAAGGAAACAAAAGACAAAATCAGGTGGAATTTTTAAACGTTACTCTAATTCACTTAAAAGTGTGGTTTAAAAACATGCCTACTGGTATGGTGGTTTGCCTTCCTTTGTTTATGAAGTGTGAGACTCAAAGCTTGTTATCAATTAGCATCATGAAACCTTGGATCTTAAAGTACAGATAATTACTAATCCCATTCACACCCAGTTCAGGACGTGCAGTGACTAAGAGAAATCTTAGAATCTGCTCTCAAAGCACAACCAGGTGCAAAGAAAGATGGGACATCTCTCTTCTCTGTTTCTGTCACCAGGGAGGAAGCCCCATTTGGTTCAGGGTGAGATTCAGGGGCTGGTTGGGTTTACTGGGGGATGGTGCAGCTTGGCTTATCCACTGGCAGTGCCATGGTAGCTGTTGTACATAATAGAAAAACAAAGAGAGATAAACAATACAGCAAACAACAAACATGTTTTTTAAAGAAAGGATAGCAACAAAATAAGGGAGGGGAGAAAGTGATAAATTACATTAAGTCAGGGTATGCTCTGCATAACAGTATATTGGGGCAAATACATGATAAAAAAACCCTGAGGAACAGCAGAGTTGTCTCACATCTAATGGTTGATGTACTGTGACCTGTTATCTACCAAGGTGCTCACAGGGCAAACTCTTCTGAGTGTAATAGCTCCACTGCCTCGTACTGACATGTAATACTGCTATTCTGCATACAAAGTGTTGAAACCTCATTCTGTCAGAATGAGAAACTGCTTTTCTGTACCTGTCATTTACTGTACTACTGGCATATGTGTACAGGCCTACCAGTGAAATGGGCATTCACACACTGTACCTAACTGATGAGCCATGCCCAGCAAACCATATGTATGACACTGCCAACACCTGCACATGTAGTCATAACAATACTTTCCACTGTATGGTTTACAGGTTTGCAAGCAGCATTCTCACAGCCAATGCAATAAAAATATTTTCACAAGCAACATTTCAATAAAGAAAGTGAAGGATACATGCAGCCTTCCACCTGGAAAGGCACTCCACCCTCTTCTGGAATAACAGACTATTCTCTTGAATAGCCTCCTGAGCCATGGAGAGAAATGCAAACATTTACTAACATGATTTCAATGTATTAAACAGGAAACACAATATCTATAATAAGTATACATCTCAGGTGCCTTTATTCTGATCACTTTTTTCCATTGGTGCAAAAGGTCAGGATGGTGCCTCCACAGGTTACTACAGGGATACCTGCACTGCTCACCAGAATGTGGTATACAAGTGGTATCACTAACAATCCTGGCAAGACTGTGCCAAGCATCCACCTTATATTGGGGGCTGTACAGTAAACAAAGAAAAATCTTGTACTCCTTACTGCACCAACTGCCATAAACAGTGCCTTTGGAAGCCGTGGCCATGTTCTAGGCCTCTTACCAGAGAATCATGGCTAGTATCTCGCAGTCACTCCCACTCTAATGTTTTCACAATTGCCATGTAACTCAGGACCTTTCAGTAGCATGACTTCTAGTGAGGTGTGAAACAGATAGTGCCAAAATTAATGGAGTTTCAACATGACATAAAGGTGTGAGTAATGGCACAACATGTATAGTCACCCTCAAGTCACACTATGTGATATATAAGGGAGTCATGGGTACTGCCACCTGACAGTTGATTGAGTGGTAGCCTTTACGGTTAACGTACCTTATTCCCAGCTCAAAATGGATGAAGTCTATGGCCCCACATACCTCAGGAAAATGGGCTATATCATAGAAGTCCCACATGGAGTTGACTGTCTTCTGTGTGGTATGCCAGAAGCACATATGCATCTCTACATGCTGTCACATGTGATGTCATGTGACAACATATGCTTCTCTACATGCTGTCATATGGCATCAAATGATTGGCAGACTATCCTTGAGGCACATACCTGGGAATCCCCAGTCATGTCCCCCATGGTTTCTGAACATTTTTTGTTGTTACTATTGTCAAAGCTATACATACCCTAGTATCCACTGGGGTAGGTAATCCACAACTCCCATGGACCTGCAGATGAGAGTGACATATATCAACCAGCTCCTGCATGGTGTCTCTGTCCAGGTTGCAGAAATCCATAATGTCAGTGTTATGAAGGCCATGAAATGTTAAGCATGCTCAGATGACATGGCATCTCCAAGAGCCAGCAACGTGCACCATCATGGCTACTAACAGCATTTACAGCCTGTTGCATATACACATATGCTACAGCTTTAGCTACCACTAACATTATTTTCCTATTCCCCTACTGTAACACCAGGATTTTAGGTGGTCAAATTCACTGGTGGTGGGTCTAGTCATAGATTTTTATATGTTTTTAAATTGCTCTCCCTTATTGTTATCCCTCATTTGCAAACACAGAGTCCCAAATTCTAATACCGATGCTCATTACTATGTCATTATACCACTATTAGCTATGCTGCTTGACTTCCATCATTTATGCTCAATGTCACCTTGAATTCCCACCACCTATCCTGAACCCCCCACCCCTGGTTCACATCTATTCATCATGCACAATTCCCTGCCACATCAAGGTCAATATTTCTGAATCCCAGTGAAAAAGTTAATACTATGACACACTTTGCAATAAAGTGCATTTTATGTATGAAACTCTAATGTCTGTCATTATTGACTGACTAAAATCTTCAGTGATTAACCAGAAAATCAAAAATGTTATGAGAGACTGTCAAAACATCAGGAACAGATGACAGGTATGTATATACACACACATACACAAACGCAACTCATTAAATATAATGTATTCTGAGGAGTGGTGATATTTAAAAAGAGGAGTGAAGGGTATATCCTCTACCCCAAATCTGGGTATTTTATTTTGCTGTGAAAGGTAGATTTTTTCAGACTTCTTCTAACTAAATAGTTTCAAATATCTCTTCATGCTCATTTATTTGTTGATCCTTTACTGAGCAGGTTAGACCTCTGCTTAATATTTCACTGTAGTGTCAGCAGTCCAATCATTTGGAGTGGGAAAAGAACCCACAGCCTTCTGGTCTTCCAACACCAGAACCACGCATATTTATAGACTGGTCATGGAAAATGTTGCCTTGTGGGTCTACTAGCTTGATCCCTTTTTATTTTTAATTCATTGCTGGTCCACACCATGTGCTGTTGTTTTTAACATAATTATTAAGCCAGCCATTAAATGCTCTCTGTCCTTCACCCACCGTCATTTTCACCTGAATTTTTGTAATATGTTTATGACAATATTCATATCAATAAATGCCAAATGCTGCATTATGACTGTGAATTTGCATTCAAAAAATACACTATTCAGTACTCTGAAGCATCCAGAACTGGAAAGAGACCATACCACCAGGCATCAACGGAAGATTATGCTACAACAATCTTTTTGATGAGCTAAGCACAAGACCTAGTGGAGCTCTATTTGCTGTTGTATCACTTCAGCTTTTGTTATTTTCCATTTGTTAAAAATGTACGTAAGTTAAGGAAATAATACTCTCTTTAACTGACATCTGTCGGGGACCATGAGATTTATTTTAATACTCAGATGCATTATCTTGCTGTTCTACAGATAAAATTCTTGTAACTGTTAAACAGCGTGTCTTCATTTGAATAGAGACCATATTAAACATTTATAGACTTTATCATAAAAGATGTAATAACCTAAGTGCATAAAATCAATGTAAATATAAATGTCCCTAAAGAGTGAAAAAAGAGGTAGCGGATTCTGTTTAGCAGCCACTCCCCATATTGCCAGTGGTCACCTGACATAGATACATCTCTGCAACAACAGGAAAGCTTTGGATAATAGAGGCAACCATAAGTGTAATATCCTGGAAGTTTGTTGAAGTAGCTAAACATTTTCCATACAAAGTAAATCAGACCAAAATTGTAAGACATTTTGTTCGACCGATACTAATTTTTTTATCACTCCTTCTCAACCTTGCCAATCTTATTAAATTCTCAATTTCTAAGCAAACTTTGTATTTCCACATCTAAACTGTTGGGGAGAATAGTGATTTCCATTTACAGCTTATATATATTTTTTTCTCCAATATTAATCAGAAATGGTGATGCTATATTTCTAAATCAGGAATATCGCTGGATTCATGAGTGTATGCAGTACTACTCCACTGTCATCTGCAATTGAGTGCCTCACATTTTCTGGAGATAGCCCTCAACACCTTTCCAATATTCAGTTAATCTGTGACAGTTCCATAAAAGATGCTTCCAAGAGTTTATCTCTGCATATGGACATCACCAACAATATGGTGCACAGAAGGAAAATACAAAATAGTCAATGGGTTGTCAGAAAACAGTATATGTAGATGCTTCTACATATGAATAGGCCACAGTATTGACCCCCCTCTCTCACTGAATGTCTCAAGGAAGCACAATTAATTTTAAAACATCATTAATTAAACCCTTGTAGTTTGATAGTATGAAGCCAGGCTGGTAATAAAAGTAAGTGGCTGAGCTGTTGGATTGGCTGCAGCTGTACAAGTGTTAAAACAAATCCTTACTTTATCTTCTGGGGTATATCTGTGCTTATCTCAGTATCTTAGCTAAAGTTCACCAGTCCCATGCTAGTCATGGTACAAGGTGGTAAAAGAAATAGCACTCTACTCCAGGTGCAACAAACACAAGATAAATTTGTGACCAGCTGCGCAGTACTTGTTTTTATAAAGGAAGCATACCTCTCAAACTCTTAGAGCAAGAAATCTGGACAAAGCTAAAAATAAAAGTGGGACAAAGGCCAACAAATAGGGACAACTTTTAAATATTGCTCTTACAAATTTAGAAAATTGATAGAATAACAGATTTTACAATAGCATGAATTTTCTGAAGAGTATGAAGTCTGAAACTTAAATGTCTGTCATTATTTTTTAACTTCAGTCATTAATGATTTGTCACTAATTTGCCAGAAAACTGCAATTTTATGAGAAACAAACCAAAAATATGAGGCAAGAATCTGGACATTCTGTGAAAACCTGTACAGTTGAGAAGTATGATAAGGAAGTCCCCAAAGGAGCCTTGCTTTGTTCCTGTAGCTCCTGAAATAAAAATTAAATAAAATATGAAAATAAAAACAGAGCTGAATCCACCAGCTTCATGCTAGTTATAATACAAGCTAGTTATTGTTTGTCTTTTCCCGGTTAGGGGTTGCCACAGCAGAACTCCGGTCTGCTAATGATTGGCAGTAGATTTTCACAAACGTCAAGGTGCCAGCTTGACGTCCAACCTTCAACAAAGGCACGCCAATTTATGCATATCTTTTGAATGCCACCCAAGCACAGGGAGGGCATGCAGACTCCACACAGAAGGCACTCCCCGCACTCCAGCCAAGAATTGAACGGGAGAACCTCTTGCTGTGAGGCAACAATGCTACCGCTGCACCACCGCGGCTGTAGTCATAATACTACAAACTAGTAAGCCCTAAAATCTATGTCAACATCAACAGCATCTCTACAACCCCTCAGATATGAAAACAAACCCAATGTAAATTGTCCCAAATATCGTTGATAGCTTGTTACTTTTACTAGTCATAATACAAGCTAGTAAAAGTAACAAACAAGCTATCAATGATATTTGGGACAATTTACATTGGGTTTGTTTTCATATCTGAGGGGTTGTAGAGATGCTGTTGATGGTAACATAGATTTTAGGGCTTACGTGCAGCTGAAAAACAAGAAAAGTCAGATGTGTGCCGAACACTCATTGATAATTATTGGCATCAGCAGTGCTCTCATATCTCACTATGTATGGATTCCCGATAGTGTGACAGTGGAAGAGGAAGTGTAGGAGTAGCTGACTGGCTTGTAGGGACAAGTACACTGCCTCAAGCTACTGTCTGAGGGCCAAAAGACAGACAGTAAAATAATACTACTGTTAAGCAGTCTATAATCTCTGCATTAATTACTTGTCACTATCATGACTGTTTTCATTTCCTGTCTGAAATTCAGCTTTTTTATTATAGGGCGTCAGCTGTAAAATGTGTCTGAGATTTTATTGCTGAATGATTACTTAAATCAGAATATGCTACAGCACTGAAGAGACAGATTAGCAGAACATGACTCCAGTGTATTACTGTTTCTGTGGATTTTGGTTCCTGGCTGGTAAACAGGATAATAATACATGAGTTTCTACATAGATGAAACACAATAATATTTATCTCAAGTAGTTTTTGGCTTATTCGAGTAGTGCTCTGGGAATATCTATCAGTCTTTTGTCACTATTAAAACATAGCTTTCATAATTTGTATTAAAGACTTAAAGCAATTTGTTCTGATCTAAAATCATGAGGGTATATTATGAAAATAAGATGTCATTGTATGCATAGGTCCTTTATTTGTGTTTATAAGTACAAACTTTAAACTTTTAAGATATATTTCTTCAAATGCCTAATTATGGTTTCTAATCAGTCCACCTTTGTTTTGCTGATTAAGCATACCATACATAAAATGTATGAGTTTCCATGAAGCAAAATAATAATAATAATAATAATAATAATAATAATAATAATAATAATAATTCACTCAAGTTTTACAAAAGTGACAACTGATGGAACTTAGATAATGTTCCTTAAAAGAAGCGTTAGGCATTGTTGTCTTTTCTCCATTACTGATCCACAGTTTTAGAGCAACTGCAAAAATGCTTGTGCAAAATTATTCTGAAGGTGTGAATGGTAAAAACAGCATATATGTGCGCGCGCACACACACACACACACACACACACACACACACACACACACACACACACCACTCACACAGATAACCATGTACAAAAATTGTGAAGGGGGTTGATGATGATGATGATGATGATTATGAGGGGACTGAAGGAAGGCCAGTTCACCTATGGGACAACTTTGGGATATGAAAGGAAATCAGAGCCCCCAGAAAAAACATACATTAGTGCAACAGTGAAAAGACTGGTTACAGAGCCCAGTGCTCTGTGTCATTTTTTTTACATAGAGAAGACTATTTCTAAGTTTAAAAAGAGGATAGCCCAGCACACATCTGAAACTAGAAACAGACTAAGCAAGAATTCACCTGCAAAGCACCAGGTCATTCTTTTTTTCACTTGTAATATTTTGTTCATTGTGATATCCCTCCAGCTCTGGGCCAGTAATCAAGGAGCCTCAATCCTCACCACTGGCTCGTGTGGGGAATGCTCACTGGGAGGATAACAGGTACACACACATTATCTCCAGATGCAGCTCTGTGCATCAAGCAAAATCAAGCACAATTTCCCTTAAGAGCACACTGAAAACACAATCCAGGGGCTGGTTCTTCTCTCTTTCTCCAGATCCCCAATAACACCTCCCAATGGCACAGCTATAGAGTTGAGCCCTTAGTGAGGGTTCCAAGGCAAGTCCTCCAACACTCTCGCTATCCCACCAGTGCTTTGTATCCCTGCCCAAGTAGCTGACACACACACTCTTTGAGATTTGATTTACACACACACACACACACACACACACACACACACACACACACACACACACACACACACACACACACACCTGGGAAAAGCTGGGACAGGTTTACTAGCTATGTCCCCTGTTGTCCAGACTATAAGATAGTTATGACTGCCACCAAAACCCCTCACCAGCTACTTTAAGGCCCTTAAGAAAGGGTGCCCAATTTTACTGTGTAATATTAATACTAATACAAATGGTAGCTTGGCCAAGAGCAAGGCTATTAGGAGTGGCCCATACAGTGTCACCAAATAAATGTGCAAATACTCTCAAAACTTGAATATCACTACAAACATCAGCCACAATGAAAGCTTTAAATATATTTAATAATAAATCATAAAAGAAGAAGACAATACTAAATATCTGTTTACAGTGACATCACAGTTCACAAGGACAGGCTCAGAGAAATAAAGGAAAACAATATTTAAACTAAGCTTCACTATATTCCTGACTGAATCTAAAAGAATTATACTATTCCCTAATAACTTACTTAATAAAGCAAGGCAAATGATGTGGTGACTGGTCCTTCTTGTTGTCAGACCCAAGACAGAATACAAAATGCTCAGTCTCACTAAGCGACTTCTCAAAATAATATCTAAAATATTACCTCTGGGATAGCTTGCAGAATGACTTAATTTCTGGTCATCTGACTTCTAGTTCCCATGCAAAACCCCCATTGCTGGAAGCTGGCAGGATTTAACACCTACCTGTAAAAATACACACAAGGGCCTTTGCTCATGTCTGTGGCAGGTGCTAGAAGTCATAAAACAATTTCATGCCTCCATGCTTCCAGAGTAGTAATTAGTTCACCCCAAAGACAATACAGAAAGATTCCTAGTACATACTTTGTGTCTCTGGCTGCATTGAAACCTGTGAGATAGCATCTTTATGGCCTAGCCTATAAAGTGATTTAATTTCAGATATTTTTCAATGTTTGCTGGACTGAGATTAATCTCCTGTTTTCCAGCTCCTCTGTTAAAACATATACAGTTAAACAGTTACAATAGTGCATGCACATTTCTGTTCTCTCCAATAGAGCATACTGTGGATACATTTCAAACACAAGCACTTTGCAAATACCTTTTATAGGTTCATAGGTAGGTACTAGGCTATCGGCCCTGGGGCCTATACAAGCCCAGCCAAAAAGTTACCCTGGCTTTTGCCACCCAAGAAAAGTAATTTCCTATGCCACTGTCAAGCAGAGCCACAGAGGTGATCCCCGGGGTGAATTTCCTATTTTCCATCCAATCATCAAAATTTTTCTTGAAGAGTGCTAATGAGGAGCTTTGTTTGATATAGATAGGTAGTTTATTCCAGAGTATGGGAAGTCTCTGGGACAGGAATCTATCCCTCCGGCATGTTCTATTTATTGCGGTGACAAGGTTTAGGTCCCTAGAGCGTGTAGCTCGGAGGGATTAGGATTTCTTTAAGTGGAGCATGTCCAACAGCTCTGGGTTTGACATAGCTTTGTATGTTAGGCAGAGATCACCTCTGAGTAGGTGATATGCGATGGAGTAAAGCTGGAGTTTTTTGAGACGGTATGCGTAGGGCATCTGTTTGAGGCCGGTAATCCTCTTTGTGAGGTATTTCTGCGGCCTTTCCAGTTGTTGTAGTTGTCTTGTGAGGTACATACCAAAAGGGGCATTGTACTCTATAATGGGTCTAATGAGTGATGAGTAGAGGGGAACAATGACCTCTTTTTTTCTGGATGAGAAACCTTTTGTGATGAGGTGTGCCATGTAGAAGGATTTCCTGACTACTGTGGCAATGTGATTATCAAAGGAGAGACTACTGTCCACCTGTGTCCCAAGGTCTCTTATCACACTTTTGGTGTTAAGTATACTACCACCTATGTTGCAGTTCATGGGTACAGAGTTTTTACCAAAGGGGATGACAATGCACCTTTTGGCATTGAGTTTGAGGCCATGGCTTTGGCACCAGGCATCTGTCTCAGTGAGGCCCTTTTTAGGATGTCCACATCGTTAGGAGTTTCGATTATGGCTCCTAGTTTGCAGTCATCTGCAAACTTCGTTAGCCAAAGACCTTCTATGTTAGTCTGTACTTCAAAGAAGTAGATACAAAACAGGAGAGGACCCAGGACTGAACCCTGTGGTACTCCACTTGTCACTGGTCTGAAGTCAGATTTGGAGTCTGCTACTATCACAGTGTGGGATCTGTCAGTGAGCCAGTTGGCAACCCATCTTGTGACATAGGGATTTATACCTAGTTTAGTGAGTTTATCTATAATTCCAGAGTGGGGGGTGGTGTCGAAAGCCTTGGAAAGATCTAGATAGGCTGTGTGAACCACCTTACCCTTGTCTATGGCTTTGGTGACTGCTTCAAAGAAGTCTATCAGGTTTAGGAGATATGATCTGCCTTTTACAAACCCGAACTGGGTGGTATCCAGAGTTTGGAGATTACCAATGTCTTTGTTTATAAGTTCCATGATGATACATTCCATGGTCTTGCAGACCAGGCTCATCAGGCTAATGGGGCGGTAGTTCCGGGGTCCGTGGTGGCTCCCCCCTTGTGGAGTGGGATAACCGTTGCTGTGTGCCATTCAGCAGGCACAAAGCCTGAGGTGAGGCTATGATTGAACATGGTACTTAGGTGGGGTGCCAGTTCATTCTGTAGTTCATGTAGAACGCAGCCTGGGATGTTGTCTGGTCCCATGGATGCTGTGTTCTTGGCTTTGGAGAGTGTGGTTTTTACCTGTGCAGCCGTGATTACAGGAACTTTGCATTCTTCCGGTATAGAGATGGGCTCTTTAGGGGGTGAGAGGGGGGTAAAGTTGGCACTGAACTTATCTGCCAGGATGTTGGCAATATCAGTTGGGTCTGTATATTTAGTGCCATTGTGCCGTAACTCAGAGCAGATCTGAGTGTTGCCATTGAGAGTCTTGACATAGCTTCAACACAAATATCTGTACAAAGCAGTTTGATATACACATGGCATACAGTTTTAAAACATTTGTAACCAAGCATCTTGTATAAATCAGTCTGATATTCACAAATACATTTAATTATTTTGTCACATACGTGATCAGGATGATACTATAATGTAGTTAGTTCTGGAAAAGAAGTCTCTGGAATGGCAAATTCACCTAACATGCCTATAACCTACCTGGACTTAATTCTGCTTGTTCAATTAAATATATGTTTCGGGTTAAGAAACTGGACCACAAATTATTTTATTAATGGTTATGATATGTCATATTTGCTGCAGTCTTCTTTCTTCTCAGGCATTTTATACCTTTAGTTTTGATGGTTTCAGCTTGCTACATGTTCTGCTACAACATGTACATGTTCATTTGCATTTTTGTTTTTTTCCACATTTTATAAATTGTTTTTTTTTTTCCTATATTTTTTAGGGTATGGTTGATTTCTTTGATGCTCAGTTTTAATAGTGATCTGATGAAGGCGAAAGAGCTTTTCGGTTGTTTTTAATGCATATATGATTATAGTTTTACATTTATTTGACTGCTTTTTTTACATGTGATTTTTCTTTATATTGCATTTCTTCTAGGGTCACTGGGTAGGTGCTGTTTTCTTGATTAATTTGCCTTTTGCCACACACAAACTCACACACACATGCACCCCCCCCCACACACACACACACACACACACACACACACACACACACTTCTTCACTTTGGCTCAAAGATTATTTTCTCTTTTGTTCTTTTTGGTTTATTACTATGTTTCCTAAACTTATTTTACTAAGGTGCTGTTATCACCTTGGTGCTAAATGGCCTTTAGTGAAGAGAGTTCCTTGTTACTATCTGTTGACAGACTTGGACATAATTACTAGTTCTGCACTGAAGTTTATTAGAACTTTGTCTTATTGGTATTTCTTGTTTTAGTTTGGATTGTACTATTGATTTTTAGGTAGGTTTGGGTATAGTCCCATTGTCCATCTGATTTCTTTTGATATAAAGTTCTTGTTTTGGTTTTGTGTGGTTACCTTTGACAGCTACTTCATCACTAGTTCTTTTATTGCTTTATTTTATTTATTTATTTATTTATTTATTTTTTTTTCTCAGACTGGTTGTCTTGGTTGTTTATTTATTTAATAATGTATTTGTTTGTCTTTGTTGACCGGGAAAAGTCTGACTGTGCAAATCCCATTTTCATAGAGACCCCAGTAGAAAAGCTTCACATTTAAGTTGCACATAAGATCATAGGTGGTTACTAGGCTAATGGCCCCAGGGCCCATATAAGCCTAGCCAAGTTCAACCCATGTTCCCAAGGGTGTCTGGTTCAAGCAGACACTAAAATCAGCACCTATTGCCCCTGTCCGAGAGGGACACAGGTGGAACCCTGGGGTGAATTTCTGGTTACCCATCCAGTCATCCAAATTATGCTTAAATAGGGCCAAGGGGCTTTGTTTAACATGAACAGGAAGCTTGTTCCAAAGGTGGGGCAACCTCTGTGAGACAAATCTGTCTCCAGCAAGTTCTGTTGATGCCACATACCAGGTTAAGGCTCTCTGAGTGAGTGACCCATGTGCCATTTGACTTGTGAATGTGCAGCATTTCCATTAAAGCTGGGTCAGAGATTGCTCTATATGCAAGGCACAAGTCACCTCTGAGCAGTCTGTATGACACAGAGTAAAGTGGCAATGATTTCAGTCTGTCTGCATAAGACAGATCTTGAAGACTCTGAATTGTCTTTGTAAGCAACCTTTGTGGTCTTTCCAATTGCTACAGCGTTGTACTTAATTATTGGCCTGATGAGGGAAGAGCACAGGGGGGTTATTACCACTGTGGAGACATGGTGATCAAAATTAAGGTTGCTGTCAACCTGTGTGCCCAGATCTCTCACCACTGACTGTGTGCTCAGGGTATTGCTATTAATGTGGTAGATTGCAGGAACATCACCCTTGCCGAAGACAATGATAATACATTTTTTTGCATTAAGTTTAAGACCATGACTTTGGCACCAGTCATTAGTCTATGTAAGACCTTCTTGCAGGATGATGACATTGCTAGAAGTTTCAGTGATCAGTCCCAGTTTGCAGTCATCAGCAAACTTTGTCAGCCACAGTCCTTTAGTTTTAGCCTGTACTTCAGAGAAGTAGATTCCAAACATCAAGGGTTCCAGAATCGATCCCTGTGGAACACCACTGGTTACAGGTTTGCTGGAGGAGGTGGAGTCCCCTATTTTGACCATATGAGTTCTATCAGTGAGCCAGTTTGCAACACACCTGACAGTATATGGGTTGATATCCAGTTGGGTGAGTTTATCAATGATACCTGAGTGGGGTATTGTGTCAAAGTCCTTGGCTAAATCTAGGTAGGCCATATGCACAGATTTGCCCTCATCTAGTGCTTTGATGACTGTCTCAAAGAAGTCCACCAAGTTTAACAGTCATGTTCTCCCCTTGACAAAACCAAACTGGGTGGGGTTGAGTCTTTGGAGATTTCCTATATCTTTGTTAATAAGGTCCATGATGAATCGTTCCATGGCCTTGCAGATAAGGCTGGTCAAGCTAATGGGCCTATAGTTCCCGGGGTCTGTGGATGCATCCCCTTTATGCAAAGGGATGACGGTGGTTGTACATTTATAACTGCGGAGTAAAACATTTATATATGAGCTTATTTGCATGATTTTTAAATATTTCTTACATGAACATAACATTTAAAAAAGAGAGCTAAATTAACTTAAATTGGCTGATGATTGAATAAAGAAGTAACACAGTAACAATTTATGTATTGTTGCAGGGAAAAGATCAAACTGGGGAGTTTTTGAGTTAGGTAATAATTTACAGATAGACAAGTAGAATGTAACTTAAAATGATAAGCGAGATATGAAAGGAGAAGTTATAGAAATGAGCAGGAAGATAAATTGATAAAGGAAGAATTGCAGTGGGGTGTGAGAAAAGGAGGAAACGTAATAGTTTAGGAAATAAGTGTAGCATGTGGAGGAGCGATAAAGTACAAAAGGATGGGGAAGCCAAGTAGCTGTAAGAATTGGAGAAAAGTAATCTGAGTAAAGCTAGCCAGGTGAGCAAGAAGAATAGAGCTATATTTGACATAGGTGCTGTTTAAGCAAAGTTATGAAACTATTTAAGTTTTCTGTTTTAACTGTGTGGGGATTTCATTCCAGAGTTTTGACACATAATGAGAGTTGAGTCTCCAACAGTGTTGGATGTCTTACTGATACATAATAAAAGTTTACTGCTGGAGCGAAGGTCTCTCGTGGGTGAACAGTACAGTCTTTTCTAATGCTGGGCATTTGCCTGGAGAGTACAATAGGTGGTGAGCAATGATTAGTTGTGAGTTACATCAACAGGTTTGGGAGTTCAAGTGAGTTTAATTGTTTTAATGCAAGGCAGTGGCGTATTTCATAAAGTTAGTCGGTTGCAAGTTTAGCTATTTTGTAGTAGTAGGACCGTAGTTTAGTTGTATGCATAGTGTTTATATTTGTAAGAATAGGGTTAGCATATAATAACATATAACAGAGATGGAAGGAGGTATGTTGTTACTAAGATACTCCTTGCTTGATCTGTCAGGTTGTGTTTGGCCTTATAGAGGGAGCCAAGTTTTTGGTGAGTTTTCTTGATGGAATGAAGTATGTAGCCAAATTTGAGGCTGTCATCTATTATGACTCTAAGAAGTTTAGTTTGGCTTCTGGTTTTTATTTTTGTGTTATTGCTTGAGGTAATATGAAATGTGTGTTTCTGGTTAAGGTGTTAGTTTGGAGTAAATACCATAAGTTTTTTTTTTTTTTGGAGTTAAGCAGCGAGTTAGAATTTTTTAGCCATATTTCAATGTCAGTTAGTGATTTTGAGGGATTTCCTGTAATTTTGTTATGAATGGGGAACAGTAGATAAGGGTTGAATCATTGACGTATTTTAAGAGAGTAGCAGGTGTTGTAGTGGTATGAAGTTTATTTGTGAAAATACGAAATAAAAGGGGGCTAAGTATTGACCCTTGGGGAACACCAACACATATTGGTTGAAACGTTGAAAGGTTTTGTCGCTGTTTAGTTGCCTGCTGACAACTGCATAAATAACTGTGAAACCAGGAGACGGTGGGGTAAATGAGACCTATTGTTGCAATCTCAGAGAGGTGCTTTTGGTGGGACACTGTGCCAAATGCTTTGGCAAGGTCAAAGAAAAGTGAAAAAACAAGGTTGTCCTCATTTCTCTATTGGTTTATTATGTTGGTGAAGTTGAGGAGGGAAGTAGTGGTACTGTGGTTGGGCCTGAAACTGTGCTGGGTGCTGGAGAAGAGGTTGTGTTTGGTTATATGTTTCATAAGATGAGAGTGAATACATTTCTCAAGGATTTTAGCGAGTGGTGATGGGATAGCAGTAGGTCTACAGTTTGTTAACTCTGTTGAAGTACCTCCTTTGGGAAGAGGCATATTAATGGATTTTTTCCAAATGAATGGGACATAGTTTTCAGTTACTAACCGGTTGATTAGAATGGAGACAGGGAAGGCTATGTTGAGGAACTCAAAGGGAAGTTTATCGGCAGATGAGCTTGTTCCCTTTAACTTGGCTAGTAATTTTTTATGGTCGATGTTGGGACAGGCTGAACACTAAAAAACAGTGTTGCATCTGAGAACAGATGGAAGTTGGAGGGGTGCAATGAAGTGGTCAATGATTAGTGATAGAAATGACTGGATAAAATTAGTGTTGAACTGAGTGGCAATGGACTCTTTGTTGTTTGAAGTAGAAGGACAGGGTATGGCCAGGGTGTAATACTTTTTTTTAAAGAGGAACACAGTAGCTTGGGGTTGATTTGGTGTTTTTTTTTTTTTTTTTTTTTTTTTTGAGATTACTGTAGTATGATTTTTGTCAGATGTAACAAGGATCTTGCTATGGTTTCTGAGATATCTTTATTCTTATACCATTCTTTCCATGTTTTATCTCTTTGCAGCATGAGCTGTTTGGTCTCTTTTGTTAGCCATGGCACTGTTAGATTTACCCTTCTTTTCCTAACTGGTGCTAAATCATTTAGTATTTTAGGAAGGGTCTATATTAAATCAGAGAACGCTTAAAAAAGTGAACGCTGATTTATTTACCCCCATGTAAGTGAAAGCTTATAATCCCGAACACTCAGAACAGCGCTTTTTTTTCCCATGGGAAAAAAAATTACTGTTCCACAAAAAAAAAAAAAAATAAAATAAAAACTTCAAAACATTACATAAAGTGGGGGTTTAGCCCCCACACCCCCCTACTTAAATATACCAATTCTGAGATCACACTACAGTGACGAAAATGGCAACGTAACAAAGGCGGCCAAGCGATTTCTTTCCTAGGGAAAGAAATCACTTATATGCCGTTTCGCTATTTTGCGCTTTCAAGTTCGATCAAGATGCATTTGAAGGATTGCATCTTCGATTATATAATAGGAACCCTTTTAGGAAGGTGTAATTGAAGTGAGTAACTGCTTCATCTAAGGGCATCACTCTTAATACATTTCAGTTGTGGTGGGACAAGTCTGTAATAAATGTGTCTTTGTCAAATTTGGTTAAATTGCATACTTGTTTATTGATTATTTATTTGGGTGAGTCATGTTGTTGTCTGATAACATAGGTTGTGATCACTTATAGTATCTGGTAAGCAACCAGAAGATTTTATATTATGAGGTTTGTTTGTCAATATCCAGTCCAGTGAGGACTGCCTGTTAGTGCTTTTATTGATTCTGGTAGTGGAGCTTATTACTTGAGTGAAGCTAAATAGGTGAATAGAGTCCTTGGGGTTGCTACTGTTTATGGATTGCCAGTCTATATTTAGGTCACCTAAGATGAAGGTTTCCTTTGGGATATTGTCAGATATCCAGTGTAGGATATTTTCAGCTGTGGCAATGTTGTTGCTTGGTGGAATGTATACTGCTGAGATACATATAAATTTCTTCTGGTTAATTTTGAGGTATGCAATCAAAAGTTCAGCGTTATTAATGGTGCAGGGGTGCAGAGGTAGCATTGTTGCCTAACAACAAGAGGTTGTCCAGTTTTATTCTCTGGTGTGGTGCCTTCTGTGTGGAATTTGCATGTCCTCCTTGCATTCATGTGGGTTTGCTCTGGTTTCCTCCCACATACAAAGACATGCATCTGGAGTGTTTCTCCCCGGGCCTCAGTTGAAAATTGGCTTTGTTCCAAGTCGGACTTTTCCAGTAAACAAATGTAAAATAAATTAATTAAATGTTGTTTCTTTTGGAGTGTTAGTTGTAAGGGTTTTTCTTTATTCTAGGCCTGAGCTATAAGTTTATAGTTTGGTTATTTTCTAGTGCATTTTATTTTTCGTACCCTTGTCTGTGAGGATTGGTTATGTTCATTTTTTGTCACCTGATTTACCTGACGTGCATTGTGGTCCCCTGTAGTTAAGGCAGCTGATGTCTTCTTTTGTTAATATAGATATGTGGTCTTTTTGTATCACTAATATAAAGAATGTATCCCAGTGGGTCTGATGTTCAAGACTGACCTCAATTTTTGACCCTTTTGTTGTGATCCATCCCTGTGGGGCTGTAAGGTTGCTCTTGTTTGCATCGTGTTTATGTATACTAGCCTATTATCAGTTACTTTCTGTTTTGTCTCATTACTGTGCATGAGTTTGTCAGTTATGATCTTTTTATTTTTCATTAAGTATATATTTAGTTTTCTATGGGTAAAGCTTGTAATTGAAAAGTTGATCTGATGAAATCCAGTTGGTGGACGAAAGTGCTTATTGTAAATAAAAGCTGAGTTATTCCAATGACCAAGTCTGCTTGAGGAGTTTTACTTCAGTACTTTTATAGAAGAGAAATAAACATCTGAAGTTTTGGGCTATTTTAAGTTTAATAGTTTTCATTAACATATATCTAGTTTTCGACAGGTAAAGCTGTTATCGAAAAGTTTATCTGATGAAGTCCAGATGGTAGACAAAAGCGCTTATCATAAATAACAGCTGAATTATTCCACTGACTTAGTCTGCTCAAGTTTTTCTTCAATACTTTTACAGAAGAGAAATTTTAGACAATTTTTACTGTTTCTATTGATTCTAAGATTAAAAGTTTTTTATTTTTCATTTTTCTCAAATAACAAAGAAGTGAAGCCAGTCTGCTATTTTCATGCTGGGAGCAGCTATATCCTCAAATTTTAATTACCAGAATGTGAGACCAGCTCAACTTCTGACAGTGATGTACCACAGTACTGATCTTACATATTCACCCTCACTTGCACTGGGAGATTAGAAATTTGTCAATTCATGTATACCTTGTGATAAGCTGCATGTTTATGATACTTCATCTCATGCCATCTCCTGTAAAACATAAACAATTCATGAAAAAATATTTCTACGTATAATCATGCAGATTTATATCTGTCTTTTACAGGATTATATGGAAGCTTGCTTACATATATTTCCTTTCTTATACATTTACATTTGTATTTATACACAAAAGCATGTCAGCACGTAAACATGCCATATTTTGAAACCGATGCAATTATGTTTACAGTTATGTTTATGCTTACTCATACCTTTGCATTACATATAGATACGTATTTCTACTTACACATACGTACCCTTTTGCATTTACCTGCAGTTATGCAATATTTCTATATTATGTGTTCTCAACCTGTTTTTGATAAGATTTAAAAGAAAAAGAAAAAGCTTACTATGGAAATCTGACTTTCTGGCTTCTACCTGGTCAACCCATTCAACCAGCTGCTCAGGCCTACACTTCTGTAGGTCATCGTACCTTTTGTAGCTTTGGGGAACAGAGTGGGTGATCCCTATCAAGGATGACAGGTGCTCTCCCAACTCCTGCTAGATGTCAATGTTTTTTAGTCTGACATATGTACACAGGCTTGATTTTCTTCCGGTACAAATCCCTAAGAAGTTAAAGCATAATTTTGGTTTATTTGTCAGAACAGCTTGGAACTTGGCTTCATGCCTTCACAGATGCTGCCATTTCTCGGAGTGTCAGTACCAGAATGATGAATAAAAGTGCAGGACCGTGGTTCACAGGTTTGGAACCACATCCCTGGTGTGTGATATCACCTTAACAAAATCTGTTTAACAAGCAGGGATATTAGACATGGCATTGCTATTATTGGCATGTTTGGTTTTACCAAAATCCTTTGTTGCATAGCCTTTTTGTAAAGGAATACATTCACATTTCATTTTCAAGGTGAATACGAATAGTTATGTAATCATTACTTTCAAAGTTGCATCCTCCGGTTTATGCTTCTGTGCTTTACTGTTGTTTATCTTCACTTGAACAATAAACTAATAAACCACCTCACAACAGCTCATGCATTAATCATTTTTGTAAGCACTCATTTTGCAGTATTGCACCAGTAAAAATCCATTTTTTCTTTTTTCTGTGTGTGTCACAATGAACTTAAGTACTGAGTGATATGAGGTGATGTGTTGTGTCAGACTATGCATAATCGGGATGGATTATGCTTCATGTTTATGAAGACTAAACCGTAACTGACTCTGTTTTCCTTTCTCTAATCTTCGGGACATTAGAGAATTACTAGGGTTGTTTACATGTTCCCACAGACTGCTGGGGACTGCAGAAGATGCACTCCTTCCTGCAGCACTTTCGTGAGTACCCGAGGCCTAATTCCACTGATTTGTTATTTTACATGCTTGTATATTACTGCAGTTCATAGAGATAGACATAAAAAGCCTAATTTGCATACAACAGGTGTAAATAACCCTGAATTAACACAAATAAGTTCCTGACTACCATATTAAAGGGACAATCCCAGCATTTTAAATTCAGGCACGAATTCAGTATGACCAAAGTAATACTCACCTTAACAATGTCACACATTTCCTGCCCCCAGCATCATTTCATTTAAATTATTTTGTACATCCCCTTCCCCTATCTTTTTTTGGTTCTGATAGTGAATGAAACCTTTCAATTTGCATTCCTATCACCAGTAATGCAAGTCTCATTTAATGTTGCCATAGCAACAATCCCCATGAAAATGAAAGAGATTGCATAAAGAACAGCCAATGAGTTTGGACTGAATGAAAGCTAACAGATGGCTGCCATTATTTTACACTGGCTAAGCAGTGTTGTGTAGTGAGTGTAAAATAAAAAAATAAATAAATAAATAGAGCTCTGTGTGTGTGTGTGTGTGTGTGTGTGTGTGTGTGTGTGTGTGTGTGTGTGTGTGTGTGTGTGAGTGAGATCGATCGAGTCGTTATTTTACTCTCACTAAGCAGTGCTTTTGCTGTTTAGCGACTGAGAAAGTAAAAAAAACAGTGTGTCTGTGTGTATTTGTGTATGTGTGTTTATGTTTCTGTCTGTGAGTGAGTGTATGTGAGCTTGCTTGAATGCGATCAAAAGTGCGTGCGTGTGTGTACATGTATATACATCTGTGCAGAGTGAAAGTGATCGAGCAGTGGCAGCAGAAGCAGCAGTAGTAGTTAAGAGGTTTGTATACCTCTCAACCTCTTAGTTCAATATAGCTGAACAAAGCCTTAAATAAAGTGAGCACAAGAGCTCAAAATTGGAAGACATATTATAATTATAAAATTGCAAAGTTGCTTGAACAAAATTTGTGTTAGCATGCATGTTCTTATCCACAAGTGTGTTTCAGTGGGGGGGGCATGCTAAGACAACAGCAGCAGCATTTAAAAGGTTTGCATGCCTCTTGACCTCTTAGCTCAAGATAGCTGGACAAAGACTAAAAATAAGTGAACACAAGGGCTCAAAATAGGAATAGATATTAGACTTTTACAATTGCAGAGTTGCTTGAACAACAGGAGGATCAGTTGCTAGTGTCCTCTCCAGCTCAACTGGTGAACCTGGGAATATTGAGGCAATGTTACAACTGCCTCATGTACACAGACAATCCTCTCCTTCTCCCACAAAACACAAATACATGCGAGAGATGCAACTATACGGCCAAACTGGAGGCTGAGCTCTCTCAACATAGGACTGGCAAGACCAGACAGGAGGAGAAGGTAATCACACACAATACATACCCAGTCACACATGGTACCATCACAACTTCAAATCATACACATACTCACACAAAGACATACTCGGAGGCTCTGATCAAAATTTACCAAAACAGCAGAGGCCACCAAAGCAGACACCCAAACAACTACCACCTCACGACCCAACACATGCAACACATAGACCACACAGTCAGAGTGTCAAACAGTCACAGCCCTTAAGGCCAAACAAAATGCCAGACACACTTGTCATTGGTGATTCCATAGTCAGACACACTGACGCCCCGCTCACCAGACTGAGTAAAGAGAAGGTCACAGTAAGCTGCCTGTCAGGCGCTAGAATCCGCCACATAACGCAAGCACTCAGGTCTCTCAACAGCAGGTACAAGTACGACTCAGTCATTGTCCACGCTGGTGTCAACGACCTGAGACGCACCTCCTTGGACTACATGAAAAGGGACATCGAGGAGCTCTCTGATTATGTAGCCCAGGCAGGTATGACCCTGACCTTGAGCAGTATCCTACCTTCACCTAGAATGATGCCACAATACAGTGATAAGATGATCAGCTTTAATAATTGGCTTAAATTCTGGTGTCATTCAAAGGGGATCCAATGTCTGTCTGCCTGGGATGACATGCTGGACAAGCCACGCTGCTTCGCAAGGGACGGCTTGCACCTGTCACCCCTGGGCTTCCGGATATTGGCAAAGGCTCTTGCCACCCCATAGTGCCTTTTTTAGGCAAGGCTCAAATTCTAAACCTACCACCCTAGAACACCAAAAAGGAAAAAAACTAAGGGTAATGCTGCTCAATGCCAGAAGTCTCAATCTCAAGATGCACGCACTCGAGGCCCTTCTCAATATGGAGAACATCGATGTCTGTGCTGTGACAGAAACCTGGTTCAAGGCTCCTGAGAGCACCCCAGCACTAACAGGTTTCACCTCATATCATGCGTTCCGGCCCAAAATCCGGACAACACCAAGAAAGGAGGGGTGTCCATATTCATAAGGACACCCACACCTCAAGGTTGGTGGCAACGCATGATGCATCGGAGACCATCCAGGTGCAATTAACCATAGGCAAGACTGCTCTGCAATTTGTAGCATGTTACAGGCCACCCTCTCAAACTCAGGAACCTCACATGGCCTTCCTGAAAACATTGACGGGGATAAATGTATCTCCAAACACCATCATACTAGGTGACTTTAACTACCCTAATATAGACTGGGAACACTACTCAAGCCCGAACACTCTAACCCAAAGATTCCTGGAGTTCATAAACTCAAATGCCATGGAACAACTAGTCACCATCCCCACAAGAGGAGAAAACATACTTGATCTCATCATCACGAACATGGGATCAAAATGTTCAACACCGGAAGTATACCCCTCACTGGTGAGATCAGATCATAAACTAATCTCGCTGGAGGTCCTCATCCCGCCCCACCTGAAACAAAAAGACCACAGTGAAAAACTTCTCAAAAGCCGATTTCACACTTCTAAAAACTAGTGTGGTCTCCTTTAAGGCCCCTGAGCCAGTGGTAAACATTACTCAAACCGCTGAATCACTTACAAATGCCTTCTACCAGCACCTACAGGACTGCATGGATCAGGCAATCCCAAACAAAACTAAGACTCTCTGTACCAAAGGCAAGCGTCCAGTCTGGTGGACCCCAGCCATAAACAAGCTCTACAACAAAAGGAGGAAGCTACTACAAGATAGAGCAAAATCCTTGAAAGGTAAGACACCTTTGATCATTATAAGTAAAAAACTAAGAGCTCTCATAAAATCATCCAAGGCAAATTTTGAGAGAAAAATCGCCAAGGACTCTAAAGAGAATCATAAGGCCTTCTTTAGCTATGTTAGAAACCTAGGAGGAAACTCCCAGATATGCTCAGAATTAGTTCAAAATGATGTGAAAATTACTGAACCTACACACATTGCCAACATACTGGCTGACAGGTTCAGTGCAAACTTCTCCCCCCCCCCCCCCAAAAGGAGAGATATCTATTCCAGAGGATTGTAGCCCCCCAAACATCTCCAACGCCCAGGTGAGAACTGCCCTCACTAAGGCAAAAACACAGCATCCATGGGACCGGATGGTGTCGCCGGCGGTGTGCTTCATGAACTCAATGACGAATTAAACCCACAGTTAGGACAGCTGTTTAATCTTAGCCTCACCTCAGGATACGTACCCAAGGAGTGGCGCACGGCGACTGTGGTCCCACTTCATAAGGGCGGTGCCTCCACAGACCCTGGAAATTACCGCCCCATTAGCTTGACAAGCCTTATCTGCAAAGCCATGGAGAGGATCATAATGCAACTCATAAATAAAGACATAGGGAACTTGCAGACTTTGGATCCAACTCAGTTTGGCTTTGTCAAAGGCAGATCCTGCCTCTTAAACTTGGTTGACTTTTTCGAGACAGTCACCAAGGCCATTGATGAGGAAAGGCAGTCCATACAGCCTACCTCGACCTGGCAAAGGCCTTCACACAATACCCCACTCAGGTATCATCGAAAAACTCATCAGCTTGAATGTAAACCCATACATCACAAGATGGGTTGCAAACTGGCTAAGTGACAGAACCCACAGGGTCAGAGTTGCTGGAGCCATGTCAGACTCAAAGCCTGTCACAAGTGGTGTCCCACAGGGCTCAGTCCTGGGTCCACTCTTGTTCGGCATCTACTTTTCTGAAGTACAAGCAAACACAGGAGGGTTATGGCTGACAAAGTTTGCAGATGACTGCAAACTGGGCCATAGTCGAAAACACATCTGACACAGATATCCTCCAGAAGGGCCTCACAGAAATGGATAACTGGTGCCAGAGCCATGGCCTGAAGTTAAACGCCAAAAATGCATAGTCATACCCTTTGGGAAAAACAAGGCTACCCCTAGCTACCATATAGGTGGCAATCCACTGAGCACAGAAAAAGTCATCAGAGATCTGGGGACCCAGGTTGACAGTAGCCTTTCGCTTGACACTCATGTTGCTAAAGTAGTTAGGAAAACCTTCTATATCACCCACCTGATCATGAAGGGATTCACATCTAGATCAAGGGAGGTCATCGTCCCCTGTACTCATCACTTATTAGACCTATGATTGAGTACAATGCCCCGTTCGAATGTATCTGACCAGACACCTGCTGCAGCTTGAAAGGCCCCAAAAGTTCCTCACCAAAAGGATAAAGGGTCTCAAAATATGTCTTATGCTGCCCGACTGAAAGAACTCCAGCTCTATTCAGTCTCATACCGCTTGCTCAGAGGTGACCTGTGCCTGACATATAAGGCCATGTCAAACCCAGATTTGATGAATATGCTTCACCTCAAAAATCTAGATCCCTCAGAACCACAAGGGCGGAGACTTAAACCTTGACACGGTTATAAATAGAACGTGCTGGAGGGACAGATTCATCACCCAGAGACTCCCTATGCTGTGGAACAAAATCCCGGTACATGTGAGGCAGAGCACCTCTCTGGTCTTGTTCAAGAGGAATCTTGACCAATGGATGGGAGATTGCAGATATACCCCAGGGATTACTTCAGCGTCACTGCTTAACAGAGGCACAGCAAAATGATAGGCATAGTTTTTATTCAAACTAAAGGGGTGGCGAAAGCCACATAACTATGGGCTAGGCTTATAAATGCCCTTGGGCAGATAGCCTAGTATGAACCTATGAACCTATGAACCTATGAACCTATTTGTGTTAGCATACATTTTGAAAAGGAAATAAAGTCTAACATTCAAATATGTGTCATTATTTTTGTCTGCGTTTATATGTTTTATGTCAGTATCCTTATATCATCCCTAATCCTCATTCCATTTTTTGCTACTCTTTCTTCTTCCCTATCTTCCCCCCTTATATACATATTTCGGAAAAAGGAGTTGTCTACCCCCCTAAAAATACCTTAACTGTCCCATTTCCTCTATCACAGCCCTCTCATGTTATCTTAGTGTTTCCCTTATCTGCTTACTAGTCTTTTCGTAGTTTTCTGTCAACCCGTTACCTTACTTATAAGTCAGTGTCCCTATAAAGACAACTGCAGAGTAACTTTGCCACTGAAAGGGTCATTGGGAGAAATATTGCATTCCATTTCAGTAAAGTGCTTGGGAGTACATGGACAAACTACTGAAGGGGTCATTGGGTGAATATTTCATTGGGTGTCAGAAATGTTTATGCAAACATGGTCATAGTACTGAAAGGGTTGCTAGGGGAAATGTTTCATTTGGTATCTGTGAAGTGCTTGGGCATACATGGACTAACTCCTTTTGGGGTTGTTGGGGGAAATGTCACACTTAGTGTCAGTAAAAGTGCTTATGCAGAGAGGGACGAACTACTGAAGGGGTCATTGCAGAAAATGTTTCATTTGGTGGCAGTGAAGTGCTTGGGCATACATGGACAAACTACTGAAAGGGTCTTCGGGGAAATAATTCATTTGGCGTCACAGAAATGCTTGGACATACATAAACATACATCTGAAAGTGTCATGGGGAAAAGATTCATTTGGTGTTGAAGAAGTGCTTGAACATACATGGACATACCTCTGAAAGTGTCATGGGGAAATTATTCATTTGGTATCAGAGGAGTGTTTGGACATACATGGACAAACTACTAAATAGGTCATTGGGGAAATGTTACATTTAGTGTCAGTGAAGTGCTTATGCATACATGGACAAACTATGATGGGGTCATAGGGGATATCTTTCATTTGTTGTCGGTGAAGTGTTTGTGCAGATGTGGACACAATACTGAACAGGTCATTGGGGAAATGTTTTATTTCATATCAGTGAAGTGCTTGGGCATACATGGGCAAACTATTGTAGGGGTCATTGGGGAAATCCTTCATGTGGTGTCAGTGAAGTACTTGAGCAGACATGGGCATAGAACTGAAAGGGTCGCTGAGGAAAATGTTTCATTTGGTTTTAGTGGAGTGTTTGTGCACACATGGACATACTACTGAAAGGGTTGTTGGGAGAAATGTTTCATTTGCTGTTAGTGAAGTGCTAGTGCAAACATGGACAATATACTGAAAGGAGTACTGGGGGATGTTCTATTTGGTGGCAGTGAAATACTGCACATATATTGACAAACTACTTAAGGGATTGTTGGGGGAAATGTTTTATTTGGTGTCAGTGAAGAACTTGTGTAGGGATTAATAGGTTCATAGGTTCATAGGTTGGTACTAGGCTATCAGCCCTAGGGCCTATACAAGCCTAGCCATAACAATTCCCTGGCTATTTCTTCCCACATTATTTACTTTCCTGGACCCCTGTCTAGCAGGGTGACTGACGTGATCCCTGGGGTGAATTTCCTTTCTCCCATCCAATCGTCAAGGTTCCTCTTGAAGAGGTCCAAAGAGGCACTCTGCTTGACATGTATGGGCAATCTATTCCAGAGTCTGGGGAGTCTCTGGGTCAGGAACCTATCCCTCCAGCATGTTTTGTTTATTGTGATGACAAGGTTTAGATCCCTGGAGCGTGTAGCTCTGAGGGATTGGGATTTCTTTAAGTGTAGCATGTCCAACAGCTCTGGGTTTGACATGGCCTTGTATGTTAAGCAGAGATCGCCTCTGAGTAGACGATATGCGACAGAGTATAGCTGGAGTTTTTAAGGCGGTCAGTGTAGGGCATCTGCTTTAGGCCTGTGATTCTTTTAGTGAGGTATTTCTGAGGCCTTTCCAGTTGTTGCAGATGTCTTGAGAGGTACATACCAAATGGGGCGTTGTATTCTATAATGGGTCTAATGAGGGATGAGTACAGTGGGACAATGACCTCCTTTTTCTGGATGAAAAGCCCTTCGTGATGAGGTGTGCCACATAGAAGGATTTCCTGACTGTTGTGGCGATGTGGTTATCGAAGGTGAGACCACTGTCCACCTGTGTCCCTAAGTCTGTTATCACACTTTCTGTGTTTAGTGTACTGCCACCTATATGGTAATTCATGGATACATGTTTTTCCCAAAGGGGATAACAATACATTTCTTGGCATTGAGCTTGAGCCCATGGCTCTGGCACCAAGCATTTGTTTCTGTAAGGCCCTTTTGTACAGTATCCACATCATTTGGGGATTCAATAATGGCTCCCAGTTTGCAGTCATCTGCAAACTTTGTTAGCCAGAGTCCCTTAGTGTTGACCTGTACTTCAGAGAAGTAGATGCCAAACAAGAGCGACCCCAGGACTGAACCCTGAGGTACTCCACTTCTCACTTGTCTGGAGCTGGATTTGGAGTCGGCTACTTTTACAGTGTGGGTTCTATCAGTAAGCCATTTAGCAACCCATTGGGTGACATAGGGATTAATGCCCAACTTAGTAAGTTTATCTATGATTCCAGAGTGGGGATGGTGTCAAAGGCCTTGGCAAGGTCTAGATAGGCTGTGTGGACCACCTTACCCTTGTCCATGGCTCTGGAGACTGATTCAAAGAAGTCAATCAGGTTCAGGAGACAAGATCGGCCCTTCACAAACCCAAACTGGGTGGGGTCCAGTGTTTGAAGGTTGCCAATGTCTTTATTTATAAGTTCCATGATAATACTCCATGGCCTTGCAGATAAGGCTTGTCAGACTGATGGGACGTAGTTTCCGGGATCAAGGTGGATCCCCTTGTGGATTGGGATAACTGTAGCTCTGCGCCACTCAGTGGGCATGAAACCTGAGGTGAGGCTATGATTAAACATGACACTTAGGTGAGGTGCCAGTTCATATTGTAGTTCATGTAGTACACAGCCCGGGATGTCATCTGGTCCCATGGATGCTGTATTCTTGGCTTTAGAGAGTGCGTTTTGTACCTGCGTGGCCGTTATTACTGGAATTTCGCAATCTTCCGGTATTGAGATGGGCCATTTAGGGGGTGAGAGGGGGGTGAAGTTGGCACTGAATCGATCTGCCAGGATATTGGCAATATCCTTCGGATCAGTATATTTAATGCCATTCTGTTGGATCCTTGGCAGAAATGTTTCATTTGATATCAGTGAAGTGCTTGTGCACACATGAATGAACTACTGAAGGGATTGGTTGGGGAAATGTTGCATTTGACATCAGTGAAGTGTTTGGGCATACACGGACAAACTACTGCTAGGGTCAGTGGGGAAATCTTTCATTTGTTGTCAGTGAAGTGCTGGTGCACACATGGACAATCTACTGGAAGGAGTATTGAGGGAATATCCTATTTGGTGTCAGAGAAATGCTTGTGCAGACAAGGACAAACTACTGTAGGGATCTCTGGGGGAAATGTTTAATTTGATGACAGTGACATGTTTGGCATACATGGACAAAGTAGTGAAGGGATTGTTGGGGGAATGCTTAATTTTGTGTCAGTGAAGACCTTGTGTAGGGACCTTGGTGGAAGTGTTTCATTTGATGTCACTGAAGTGCCTTTGCATGCATAGATAAACTAGGGTAGGGGTCATTGGGGAAATCTTTCATTTGGTGTCAGTGAAGTGCTTGTGCAGACATGAAAAGGTCTTGGGGAAAATGATTCACTTGGTGTCAAAGAAGTGCTTGGACATATATGGACAAACTACTGAAGAGGCCATTGGGAGAAATATTCTGTTTGGTGTCAGAGAAGTGCTTGTGCATACAAGGAAAAACTATGAAGAAAAAAAGGTGTTCTGTTGCTTTAAGTAGCTAGTACATAGCATAGACTAGACACAGATCTGATGAGTCTAGACTGTATTGTAACGCTTGAGCACTATTCCACCCATATTACATTAGGAGAGCCCTGTCTGCACCCTTGTGGCAGAAGTGTGTTCTCTAAGTCTTATCTGAGTTAGAGATTATTGGAGAAAAGCTCAATGTGTGATTTGCCATTGGTAATTTAGTATTGCCCTGTATAGACGCAAACGCCTTGAAAGACAATGTTCCCCTAGACATCTGCTAGTGGAACCCTCCCAGGTTTCCCTGCTGCATTGTGAGCAACTCAGTTGCACACTGAGAAGCTTTGCCATAGTTTTTTCAACCCTAGCCTTCAATAGAATAAGCCCCATTTTTTAATCCTAGAACAAAATCTGGTCAAGCTAGCCCACTCCCCCAATAGTAGTTATGGCAAAAACATGTCATAATGGACAGTCATTTTTCAACCATTTCACTGCCAAGCCTGATTGACATGAGCATCCTGAGGCAATGTAGTAATTGCCTCATGTATACTGACAACCACTTACTCCTAAAACAAACACATGCAGTATGTGAGAGATGTAATTGCACTACAAATTTGGAATCAATTATCTCACATAACAAACATCAAACAGATTGTCAGCACACACACACACACACACACACACACACACACACACACACACACACACACACACAAACACATCACCTCTCACACTAAACAAGGTTATAACACATAAACCAGTATACATGGAGGTACTCAATGGAAGCCTACCAAAAGATCAGAGACCTCCGAAGCACAAACCACATGCACACACTGCAAAGCAAATAGAATCCACTACACATACTAACACACACCAGCATCGCAGAAAATAAGACCCTAAAGCAAACCATCTCAGAACCAAATGTCCTGGTCGTAGGCAACTCCAGAGTGAAACACACAGTTGCCCCCTCACCAGGATGAATAAGGAGAAGGTCACAGTCAGCTGCCTATCAGCTGCCACAATCCATCAAATCATGCACACACTCAAGTCACTCAACAACAATTACCGTTATGACTGTGTCGTAGTACATGGGGTGAATAACTTGAAACATACGTCTCTGGACTATATGAAGAGAGACATGACTGAACTCTCAGATTATATGACCCAGACAGGTATGCCCCTAGCCCTAAGCAGCATTATGCCTTCACTCAGGATGATGCCACAATATAGACAAAAAATGATTGACTTCAATAATTGGCTTACCTTCTGGTGTCAATCCAGGGGGATCCAATATCTGTCAGCCTGGGAAGACATGGTTGACAGACCATGCTGCTTTGCTAGAGATGGTCTTCACCCGTCTTCTCTAGGCTTTTGGATGTTGGCAAAGATGCTTGTTTCCTCCTTAGTGGCTTTTTTTAGGCAATGTCAAAACAACAAAATTTCTGACGTAAAAAAATCCACTTGAGACATACTCAAGATTATGCTTAATGCTAGGAGCCTAAACAGGAAGCTGCACTCCCGTAAGCACTCCTCACCTTGGAAGATGCTGTCATCTGTGCAGTCACTGAGGCATGGCTCAAGGCTGCAGAGAGCACCCCGGCTATGCAAGGCTACAATGCCTTCCACATGTTCAGACCCCAAGGCAAGCATGAAAGAACCAGTGGTGGAGGTGCAGCCATCTTCATTAAAGCCAAATACACCTCAAGACTAGTTAAACAGTGCAACTCTCTTGAGCTACTCTAGGTCCAATTAACTACAGGTAAAGCATCCTACCACATCATTGCCAGCTACAGGTCCCCCACCATAAACCAGGAGAAGCACACCACGTAGCTGAACTTGCTAGAGTCACTCAGTATACAGCCAAACACCTTGGTCATGGGAGGTCTCAGCTAGTTTTCCAACAGCTGGGTGACATACATGAGCACAAACATTCTCACCCTGAGGTTTCTGGACTTTGTCAATACAAATGCCCTGGAACAGTTAGTCTGCACTGTGACTTACTACTCACAAACATGAGGGGGTCACTGCACTACCCCCTGTGTGTTGACCTCCCTGGTAAGCTCAGACCATAAATCTGTCTTGTTTGAAGTAATGATCAGGCCTTTACACCCCCAGAGAGCAAAAAAAATGAAACATTTCTCCAAAGCAAATTACAGCCTACTAAGCAATGGTGTAAAAAGTTTCAAACCCCCTGCTAACACAGTCAACAATGACACCTATGCAGAGGAGTACACAAAAGCCCTGTGTAACCACCTAAACAATGTATAGCCTTGGCTGTACCTGACTGGATCGAAATCAGGTCCTCCCAAAAAAACAAGCCACCCTGCTGGACATCAAGTCTAAATAGGTTATATAACAAAAGGATGAAACTGATATCTAAGTACAAGAGAGCTTACTCAGCAGAGGAAGAATGACCTCCACAGCTTGAGCAAGCAAATCAGATATCTTGTAAAGTCTTCTAAAGCTATTTACAACACTAAATTAGCATCCCTAGTTAAGGATATTCATAAGGCATTCTTTAGCTATGTCTGAAATCTAAAAGGGAATGCTCGACTATGTGCCAAACTTATAGTGGATGGTACCATTCATACTGAACCTGAGGAAATTTTCAAACTAGCTGACAGATTTGGCACAAACTTCACCCCCCCCCCCATCCCCACTAGCCATACTCCAAGGCATACCTGATACCAGTCCTCTTCCTAGTATCTGCAAAGAGTAGGTCATATCTGCACTCTCCAAGGCCAAAAACATGGCCACTTCGGAACAAGATAACATCCCAGGCTGCTTACTAAACAATCTAAATCAAGACCTAGTGGAACCACTTGGCACTCTGTTTAACCACAGCCTGACCACTGGCTTTATTCCAGCAGAGTGGAGGACAGCAACAGTAATCCCCTTGCACAAATAGGTCCATCAACTGACCCTGGGAACTATAGACCGATAAGCCTAACAGCCATATATGCAAGGCCATGGAAAGAATCATCATGGACCTTATCAACAGGGACATAGGCGACCTTCCAGCTTTTGACCTGACCCAGTCTGGCTTTGCTAAGGGTAGGTAACGCTTATTAAACCTGCTGGACTTCTTCTAGAATGTTACCAAAGCCCTGGATGAAGGCAAAACAGTAAATATCAGCTATCTTGACTTAGCTGAGGCCTTCAACACAATCCTCCACTCAGGTATCATTAAGAAACAAGATTAAGATTAAGAATCCCATCTGGGGATTAGGACCGAAAAAGTATTAGATCAGTTGGATAGGAAAACAAGAAGAATGCTTCATGCTTATCAAATGATTTATAAAAATCAATGTATACCAAGACTATATATTCCCCGTTCTGAAGGAGGTATGGGCCTCCTAGAAATTGATTACATGTATAGATCTGCAATCGTAGGACTGTATATATATATATATATATATATATATATATATATATATATATATATATATATATATATATATATATATCTGCTGACCTCACAGGACCCAAAAGTAGTGAAAGTTTTAAAACATGAGGAGAAAAAGTCTAAGATGACTTCGCTGCTTAGTTTAGCAGAAGAATATCGGTGTCAAGCAGGATTGGAAATCAAACCAGAAGTAGATAAAAATCAGGCAGAAAATGAATGTCCCAAAAAAACAAAAGAAAGAATACAAGTTGAAAGATCAGATAAGATGGCAAGGAATGTGAAAAATGCATAAATATAGATCCAAGTATAGAAGACTCTTGGAACAACCTCATGTTGATCAGGACTGAAAACAGGAATGGTTAAGGAGAGGTGAATTTAAACCAAAAGATGAAAGGTTGATATTGGCGGCCCAAGATTATGAATTACATACATGTTGGTTTACAAAGTCTATTGAACATGTGGGAGAAACAGGCAAATGTAGGTTCTGTAAAACAAAACTGGAAACAGTCACACACCTTGTTGCTTTTTGTGCCATATTAATGGCAGAAGGACAGTATACCGAAAGGCATAATAATGTGGCAAGACTGTTGCATTGGGGATTGTGCAAACATTATAACACTGAAGTAGCTGAAAAACACTGGAAATATGAGCCACAAAGCATTATGGAAAGTAATGAAGTTTATATCACATGGGATCACCCATTACCAACAGTTCAAAAGATAGATGCGAGAAAAACAGATATAGCAGTCCATGAAAAAAGACAAAATAAACATTGATCATTGAAATTGCAACACCTAGTGACTACAGTGTCTTACATACAGAGAGACACAAAGTCATAAAATACCAGAATTTGCAGGCAGAAATGAAGGCAGTGTGGAAGAAGGACACCCAGAGAGTCCCAATAGTAGTAGGAGCAACGGGTTTTACAAAAAAGAATTTACAAGTGCACTCAGAAATGTTACCAATACACTTAGCTCCATATGAATTGTAAAAGGAGTCATTACTGGGCACATTTCAGGTGCTGCAAAGAGCACTTCTGGCTAACATCAAAGACTAACACAATACTAATTTCATAAATTTTAATCAAACTTTGACTTAGGAATGGGGTCCATTCCCATCATGGTATTAGGAACCCAAAAGACTTGGAGAAGTTAAAAACTGAAGATTAACACATACATCACTAGATGGTATATTAAGTGAGATTATAGGAGATTGAATTGTTGACTGGGTAATATTAACATCACCCAGGATTATAGTTTCATTAGTGATATTGTTAGAGAACCAGGAGAGAATATCTTCAAGGGTTGAGATATTGTCTCCAGGAGTGATATAAAGGGAGACTATGCATATAAGTTTATTTGTTTATATGAAGTAGAGCTGGAATAGTTTTGCCTTGCCAAATTTGGGAATAGGTTTGGTATAGGAGGTAACTAAGTGGAATGATGAGTAGAGGAGAGCGACTCCCCCTCCTTTTTTATGTGTTCTGTCTTTCCTAATTATGGAGTAGTTTGGTAGTGTTAGTTCAGAGTCTTTTATATGGGGTTTGAGCCAGGTTTCTGAGATGGCCAGAATATCGGGTTGGTTATGGAGAAGCCAAGCATGGAGGTTAGGAATTTTTTTGCATATGCTCTGAGCATTTAGAGCTAAGAAAAGGAGGGGTTTACCTGTTATGGGTGGAGGATGGGATTGGAAGGTTGATATGTGTGGTGGAGAAGAGCCAGGGTTTGGGTGAATGTCGCTGGAGAGAAGGATAGAGATGAGATGGCAGAAGAGGTATTTGAGTTGCTTGGTATGTAATATGTGGGGTGTACGATTTTTGGGGATGTGGCTAATGTAGATGTGAGTAGAGTTTTGGGGTTAGGTAAGAGTTTGTAAGTGAAGAGCATACTATTACTGAAGGGGTAGAGACTGGGCGATATGCAGGTTGAGAAATATGTGTGGATCATGGAGACTGGGTTAGTTGTATGAAATGGGGGTGGGTGATTTGCACCGAGAGGTTGGGTGAGATAGGTTAAGTAAGATATGGTAATAAGTAGTAGTATTTCAGTTAGAAGTGAAAGAGGTTTGGTAGACATGAAGACTAGTCAGGATATAATGGGGAGTGAGTTTGGGATTAAGTAGATATTAGTAAAAATATAAAGTATGGGTTTGGGTACCTAAGAAGGTAATATGGATAGTTTGTGTTAATGTGGTAGAAAGTTTTGGCATAGGAGGGGTGGATTATAATGTCACATATTCAATGTTAGAAGTTTTGTATGAGATGTTTGGGGTGTTTACTGGGTATGTTTCTATTGAGTAGTTGCTACTGTGTGTGAGTGCAAATGCATTGTAGATAGGTAGTAATTTGTAAATCGAGGGGTTAGTTATAATTACTTAAGCAGATTTGGTGGTTTGAACTCTGGTGGGTGTGGCTTGGTCAAGTTTAAATTACAGGTATTGGGGGGTGGGTGGGATATGGGGCTAGGGAGAGTAGTGGAGTGAACCCGAGCGTAGCGAGGGGGAATGCAGTGGGATGAGCCAAGATCCAAGCAAAGACAAGTTTGTGTTTAAGAAAATCAGAATTGACCAAAGACTGCTCTGAAGCTGTAAGTCATTTCTTAACCATTTCTCAGGTGGAAGAACAGGATAACCTTGTATCAGTAGGCTACTGTGGTCTCAATTTAAATTAACAAACACACAATATTTGATCGGTTATGGATGCTATTTGCTAACAGAAGGGAATAAAAGACAAATGGAAGATGAGTGTGAGTGGGAGGGCGGCTGCTTACAAGCCAAATCAGAGTGTTCTCCAGGGGATAATGAGTATTAGCTCAAACAGGTAGACACATACACAAAGTTATCTTTAGCTGTTTGTGTTTGCAGACAGTTCAGACCCGGACTGTGCTTTTCTTATAACAATGTATCCACCAATCAGATAAAAGATAAAGGTGGCCCAGCAGCTGAATGCTTAGAGTGGTGTTAGGTTGGGGAGACACTGAGCTCTTCATGGGGCCTGTAGCAGGGTGGTTGTAGTGTTTACTACATTTGGTACATTTACCACATTCTAGTATGAATGTGTTGAAGATACTGCACAGATTTATGCAACACAGCTTGAACTTGCTGGATTGGGACCTTGCACATTCATAGGTAGGTACTAGGCTATTGGCCCTAGGGTCTATATAAGCCTAGCCAAAAAGGTACCTTGGCTTTCGCCACCCAAGAAAATTATTTTCTTGTGCCCCTGTTGAGCAGAGCCACAGAGGTGATCCCCGGGGTGAATTTCCTATTTCCCATCCAATCATCAAGATTTTTCTTGAAGAGTGCTGATGAGGAGCTTTGTTTGATATAGATAGGTAGTTTGTTCCAGAGTATGGGAAGTCTCTGGGACAGGAATCTATCCCTCCAGCATGTTCTGTTTATTGTGGTGACAAGGTTTATGTCCCTAGAGTGTGTAGCTCAGAGGGATTGGGATTTCTTTAAGTGGAGCATGTCCAACAGTTCTGGGTTTGACATAGCTTTGTATGTTAGGCAGAGATCGCCTCTGAGTAGGCGATATGCAATGGAGTAAAGATGGAGTTTTTTGAGACAGTCTGCATAGGGCAGCTGTTTGAGGCCTGTAATCCTCTTTGTGAGGTATTTTGCAGATTTTCCAGTTGTTGTAGATGTCTTGTGAAATACATACCAGAAGGGGCATTGTACTCTATAATGGGTCTAATGAGTGACGAGTAGAGGGAAACAATGACCTATTTTTTCCTGGATGAGAAACCATTTCTAATGAGGTGTGCCACATAGAAGGATTTCCTGACTACTGTGGCAATGTGATTATCAAAGGAGAGATTACTGTCCACCTGTGTCCAAAGGTCTCATCACACTTTCGGTGTTAAGTAGACTACCGCCTATGTGGTAGTTCATGGGTACAGAGTTTTTACCAAAGGGGATGACAATGCACTTTTTGGCATTGAGCTTGAGGCCATGGCTTTGACACTAGGCATCTGTCTCAGTGAGGCCCTTTTGTAGGATGTCCACATCGTTAGGAGTTTAGGGGGTGAGAGGGGGGTAAAGTTAGCACTGAACCTATCTGCCAGGATGTTGGCAATATCAGTTGGTTCTGTATATTTAGTGCCATTGTGCTGTAACTCAGAGCAGATCTGAGTGTTGCCATTGAGATTCTTGACATAGCTATAGAATGCTTTGTGAGTGTCTTTAGAATCAGTGGCGATTTTGTTTTCATAACTAGCTTTGGATTTTATGAGGGATCTCAGTTTCTTACTGAGGCTGACCAAGGAGTTCCTCCAATCATGGGATTTTACTGTTTTTTGCAACAGTTTCTTTCTTCTGTTGTAGAGTTTGTTTATGGCAGGGGGCCACCAAATTGGCTTCCTTTTTTTTGGAGGATAATATCTTGGTTCTGTTAGGGATAGCACAATCCATGCACTCGTGTAAGTGCCTATAAAGTGCATTTGTGTAGGATTCAGCAGTTGTTCCTCTATTGTCCATCTGCATGGGTGTCGTGAAGTTTGCAACTTCTCTCTTAAGAAGCATGAAGTTGGCTTTGGAGAAATATTTTACAGTGGTTTCCCTGATGGGGGTGGGGGTGGGGGTGGGGGTGGGGGGGGTGGGATGTGGATGTCTAGGGTGATTATCTTGTGTTCAGATCTGACCAACGAGGAACTGACCTCTGGTGTGGAACACCGGTCGCCCATGTTGGTAATGACCAAGTTTAGGATATTGCTGCCCCTGGTGGGGGTGTGGATAAGTTGATCCAAGGCACTGAAATTTATGAATTCCAGAAAACGTTGAGCAAAAGAGTTGGTACATGAGTAGTTTTCCCAATTAATGGTGGGGTAGTTGAAATCGCCCATTATTAGGCTGTTGGGTTATACCCTGATATTTTCCAGTGTATCAAAAAATGAGGAGTGGGAATCCTGGGGCATGGTGGGGGATCTGTAGCAAGCTACAATTTGGATTGCGGTCTTGCCCAGAGTTAGTTGTACTTGGATAATCTCAGATGCATTATGCTTAACAACTAGCCTGGAGGTGTGGATATCCTTAATGAATATGGACACGCCTCTGCCTTTAGCGCTTCGGTCCAGGTTAGGTGGCCGAAAGGTGTGGTATGAATTATAGCCTGATAATGCAGGGGTGCTCTCTGGAGCCTTGGACCAGGTCTCTGTCACTGCACAGATATCGATGTTCTCCATTTTAAGGAGTGCCTCTAGTGAGTGCATTTTGAGGTTTAGACTTCTAGCATTGAGTAGCATTACCCTCAGATTTTTCTTGCTTGTACCTGTTATGGTGGTGAATTTGTCATTTGAACCTTGCCTAAAAAAGGCACTATAGGGGTGGCAAGAGCCTTAGCTAGTATCCGGAATCCCAAGGGTGACAGGTGCAGGCCATCTCTGGCAAAGCATAGTGGTCTGTCGATCATGCCATACCAGGCAGACAGATACTAGATCCCCTTAGAATGATACCAGAAGCTTAGCCAATTGTTTAAGTCAATCATTTTGTACTTGTACTGTGGCATTATTCTGGGTGAAGGTAGGATGCTACTCAGGGCTAGGGTCATACCTGCCTGGGTTACAAGATCAGAGAGCTCCTACATGTCTCTTTTCATGTAGTTCAGGAAAGTACATCTCAGGTCATTCACACCAACATGGACAATGACAGAGCCATATTTGTACTTGTTGTGGAGTGAAATGAATGTGTGCGTTATGTGGCAGATCCTGGCACCCGACAGGCAGCTGACAGTGACTTTCTCCTTGTTTAGCCTGGTGAGTGGAACATCAGTGTGCCTGACTATAGAGTCGCCTATGACTAGAGTGTTGAGTACATTGTTATGCCTTATGAGCTGTGGTTGAGTGGCACAGTGAGTTTGTGGGCTATGTGTCATTTGAGTTGTGTTGGGGATGGAGGTTGCTTGCATTTGTGCTTTGGCGGTCTCTGTTGCTTGGGCAGATTTTATTGAGAGCCTCCGCGAATGTAGGTGTGTGTTTTGTGTTTCTATGTGTGTACTTCGGTGGTGTAGATTTTGAGGGGCTATGCGATGAGTGTGGTGTGGTGCACGTGTATATAAATATGGTTATTGTGTCACCAAACTTGGTTTTATACTCAGATCTTTGATTTATTTGTGATGAAAACAGACATACTTTCATTGCTGTGCTTTTGGGATGATGACTGAAAAGTTTTAGTGTATGACTTCAGCATGTTGTTTTAAGTACATTAGTAACAATGATGCACCATCAGGGATCCAGACAAAGAAAGGACAATTTCACTATCTAGGTCACATGACAACCATTTTTCAAGATCACTTGCACCGTCACCTTCCCTGTTTTTGGAGGTGTCATGTAGGGGGTGGTATAATAGTTAAGGTGTTTACCTCACAAGCACAAGGTACAGGGTTTGATTCTCACCTGTAGCAAAACTGGCTAAACTTAAAATGGCTCACAAGGCCTATAACACATTTGACACTGATATACTGTGATGAAGACTAGACATTTGGGGTACTTAAAATGTGACCTTTAATATAGAGATGTCAATGTTTAACTTGAAATGCAGTAACTTATTAAATAAAAAAATATAAAGAATAAAAAATGAAGGAAAAAAGTCAGAATACATGATTGTGGAATGTAATGCAGTATTAAGACACTTTGCATCTGCAGGCATCTCATTTCAGTAATGGTGTTGCTTAATATTAAAGGAAATATCTGGCAAGAAAACTGTGCATAATAGCATTCAGATTATAGTTAATTACATCATTAGTGTTCTTACTGTTATGAATGTTACAGGTGACAATTGCTGACAACATAAAACAAGTACTACACACTATTTAGAGGAACACTCCTTAGGAAATAAAAAAAAAGATTAGATTAGCATCCTTCCAAGTAAGTTAGCACTGTTGTAAATTTATCCTCAGTACTGGACAAATGACGATGTCTCTGAGAACACACCTTATTGCGTGTCACAAAGTGAAATAATTTGATGTGCAGTAACTTGGCAGAGGGGAAACATATATTTCAAATATGTACGATTTAAGACTGAGTAAACACCGCATAATGCAAAAAAAATTGTTATACATTTTCCAATCAAGTGCAAGGTATGAACTCATGTGAAATAATGAAATAACACTTTTTATTAAATGTACCACCAGGAGATTATGTACATACATACTTAAGTACACCACCTAAGCAGAATTATTGTGCAAAATATTTAAAATGTAATTATGTCTTATATGATGCGTTATGGCATCACTGAACGGTTGAGCACTCAGCATGACCATGACTTTTATAAACAAATACATGACTACTTGTTCTGAAATAAAAAAAAAATATTTAAAGTTAAGAGAGAATGTCTGAGGAACAGTGACAGTAGACCATGCACCACAGAGTATAGCCCCCATTTATCAATGCATGCCTGGTTATAATAGCCTCTATGAATCATGCCATTATTGAGTGAAAAACGCGAACAGCATGGATAACCTTTACACGATCACATAATGAAGGTGAATACAACCCCGTGTGTGCAGTTTCTTCACTGAGCTCAGATACTCAACAAGCTGTAACAGAGCCAAGTGTTAACTTCTTACTCACAACTCATTTAACCAAATGGGCCAGAGAGAGATTCCCGGTCTGTGTCTAAGGCTTCAATACTGATGCATTAGAGAGTGCAGTGCAGTTAGAGATAAGGATGCCCACAGCTGAGCAGTCAACCATTTCCTTGCTCTCAAAGGCAAGTATTCATGCATTCATATAGTGCAAAAAAGTAAAGCCTTAGAAAAAGTACAACATGCACTAATGCAGTATTGCAAAGCAGATTTAAAATTATTTTGAATAAACTTTGGAAATCCACTGTTTATACACTGACATTGAAATCATTATCCAGATTTCTTCATTACACAGTAAAAGACTTAGAATTCCATTTACCATAGAGAATGACACCAAGGGGATGGCTCGACAATCTACTATACCTAAATGCTGAAAATTATGAAGTGCAAAGACTGATATTCAAATCCAGTCAAGTGATTGTACCAACTCAGTTACGCAAACCAAGGTTACAGAAAATATATGAAACTAATTTAAGAGCTGTCTAGTGAATTCAAAACTTTATTCATAACTCTGTGAGTTCCAATGCATCACTTCTTCAACAAAGTACTTGCAATCAGGTGGTAGAGTTGAAAGAATTATTCCAGCTGTAAACAATATCATGACAGCATGTTTGCTTGCTTAAAGCAAGACTGTTACACTGCACGTCTTGTCTGTAGGAACACTTTACTACAACCTACAGGACTTTTTACTTTCTCAGCTGCTGATAAGGAGGAAAATTTAAACAAATATAGTTTATTCTACTTTAGCTAGAACATATGCCAAATATCCAAGCAACTTGATAAACTGTCCTGCAGAAATAGATATTCCACTTTGATAGGTCAGCTATATAATTACCAATGCTGAGACCAGGAGACGTAGCTCACGTATCACAGGCACTTTCTCGGATCTAATACACAAACGTTAAAAGCGACTGTGATAGGTGTGAAACCACTCATCTTTTTATTGTTTTTCTGTAGTTTTAATAGTTGTTTTAATAAATGTGAGTTTTAGTGAAATTTCTGCTGTGTCGGCTGGATATACTTGTCTTGTGCTAACTCAGAAGTAATACCCAACATTGCACAAACCTTATCTCTAATAGCATCACACACTCAGGCCTTCAGGATACAGCTAACTATCTTACAGACTAATTCAGCTGCAACTTCTCCCTTTTGTCACCTCTAAACTTCTCAGTGCAAAGTATCCAGTCCATACCACCCTCCCCTTGGTAATCACCTCTGAATAGATACTAAAAGCACCCTCAAGGCCCACAGGTGTCAGCTCTATGGATCCAGATAAAATTTTTGACTGTTTTTTGTCACTATAAACCACCTGCTACCATACATCCTTGTAAAACTATTCAGTCACAGTTTCTCCATTGGAAATGTACCAGAAGCCTGGGTAACAGGTCTAGTAGTTACCCTCAACAAGGGGGGCCCCACCACAGGCTCTTCCAACTATAGACCTATTAATCTGACCAGTATCATTTACAGTATGAAGGAACATACCATCATGGAGCTCATTAAACAAGGATATAAGGATCCTGTAATCCCTAAAATCTAGCCAGTTTGGCTTTGTAAAGGGTAGATTGTGCCTATTAATATTTGCTGACTTCTTTGAAAGGGTCACAGAAGAATAAGATGAGGGTAACTTCATGCTCACATCTCACTTTGATTTAGCTAAGTGTTTTGACACTGTACCCATCTCTGGTATCATCAATAAACTTGTCAAATGAAAAATAAATATGTAATGTATCCCATCAAATTACCAGTTGGCTCCTGATAGACATCACTCTTCACCTGATGGCATGTTATCCTACAAGAGACTTGTTGTTACCACTGATGTATCCCAAGGATGTAGTTTTGGACCACTTCTATTTGGCATCTACTTCTCTACAGCTGCAATATTAAATCTAACACTGAAGGTCTCTGGTTCACCGACAGCTACAAGCTTGGAGCCGTCATCAACTCCACGGAAGGAACTCATATCCTCCAAGAAGGCCTATTTCATACTAACTGATAGTTTTAGGATTATGGTCTAAAACTGAGCAACAAAAAATGTAGCATTATGCAGACTGGTGAACAAGAACTCTCATCACATACATAACTACATAAATGACCTTCCCTCTTAAAATAGACATAGTCATTAGGGACCTAGGCACCTTGATGAATAACAAACTCTCCTGTTGCCTCCATGTATCCACTGTCATATGGAAGGCCTTCTACTTCACCCAACTGATAACTGATTACAAAGGGCATCCCTTGGTCAACAAGAAGTCACCATTACCCTCTACTTGTCACATAGCAGGCCCATACTAAAATACCATATGTCCTTCTGTATGTACCTGTCCAACCACCTAGCCCATCTTGAGAAAAATAAGTAAATAAAAACAGTTTCCTTGGGGAAAAAAAAACTCAGATATGAGCTGCCTATGTTAAATTGAGCACTTAAAAGCCCAATCACTCTTCTTTGTCTCCTAAAAACTCATAACAGGTGAACTGTGTCTGGCCTACGTAGCTGTAAATGATCCAATTCTGCTTTATCTACTGCATATCCACAAGACTGATAGTAGCATAAATACAAGATCATGGGGCCTAAATCTATACTGCAACATAAACAGAAGCTGTTGACATGACAGCTATCAGTCCCGAAGTACTCCCAACCTCTAAAAAAAAAAACACTTCTGCTGTCTGTAAAGCAAAGCACATCCCTCACTATTTTCATATCTAACTTAGATGAATGGATGGTAAACCAGAAACTCACCTCAGGTCTAGCTGACCTATCCATTATGAACAAGGGGTGTAATTAGTTTCATGTACCAATGAGACTGAAGTGTTTAGATCTCAAAATGCCTGTCTAATCTATTGCCCAGTAATGACCTATGAATATAAAAAACTGCCTGTGCATGTTTTCCGCAGCTTGATTTAAAAAAAAAGTGTGTTTTTATTTGAAACAGTAACTCTTAGGTATACTAAACCAGCTGTTGCTCCTTTTTTTCTGTTTGGACTCCTTTGTTTTCTTCCTTATTATGGACTTCAAATACTCTATTAATACCTGGAAGCAGCGAATCATTCTTACATGAATTATATTGCAGAGAAAACACAGCTTTCTTGGATAGAGATAATAAGTTTAAACTTTGATAATCTGCCTGTGTGTCATCTGCAGCTACTGAATGTTTTTAATGACTTAGTTATAGTTTGGCTATAGTATTCTATATAAAATTATAGAAATAGCTATTAAGCTGTATTTAACATTATTCTGCTACCAGCGGGTCTATATTAGATAACCAAAAGAGCAAGTCAGCGAACGCTCACATGAGCAAAAACGCCAGGAATCAAAAGGGTGTTTGTGGGGTCGAGGTACAGTGAGGAATGGGATATTTTCCCTTTCCTCACTGTAGTGCAACCTCGGAGTTGGAATATATAGTTAGCGGAGGGGGTGTGGGGGGTGCAACCCCCACAATAAGGAGTTTGATTCCCGACATTTTCGCTCATGTGAGCGTTCACTGACTTGCTCTTTTGGTTATCTAATATAGACCCACTACCAGCTATGCATTTAAAATATTTTCTTTTATTCTTCCATATGCAGTCAACTATAGATTGGTATATTTAATTGGTCTTTTCTGTGTCTTTACCCGATTTTTGTCTTAAGTAAATTGATTTTGTGTATTCAATTATAAAGCCTTGTGGCAGGTGTCCATTTATTAGTTTATAAAAGTAACACACTGGTGTGACTGTTGGCATCCAGCCATTTTCGAAAATAGGCTAAAAGCTAGCATAATTTAATTTTGATTGGCTGATTGGAAAAGAGTTCAGTGACTGAGACCTGGGGCCTAGACTGAGGCCTCGGTACCAGGTAAGTCTGGTTGGTGACAGTGCTAGCACTGGAGAAATATCAGTATCCCCTTCAGGGATTTGCAGAGTGTGTGTGTGTGTGTGTGTGTGTGTGTGTGTGTGTGTGTGTGTGTGTGTGTGTGTGTGTGAAAAATAGCTTTGGTTAAGTTTCAACTATGTCTGGTAAGATTGCACTTGGAGGCACTGGACTCACACTGAAGTTGATGCAACCCTAGGCAGCCATCAATTTAAGCTCTGTTCTGAAACTGTACAGTGTAAATTTTATTTGGGACTGGCAGGTATTTGTCATAACCTGAGGAATTTATCTATTTTCTTAATGCCAATCACCCCTCACCTATTTATTTGGTGGTCACCCCTGTAAGCCACATGATAGCACCCCGACCATCATGTATACATCGGTGGTGCCAACGTGCCACCTGTATGGGATTTAAGGCCTTTACATATCCTGCAGTTGTTATATTTTGTTCAGTTTGTTAAAATGATCAACAGTAACCCAACGATGAAGGAGCTGTGGATTACTAGTTGCATGTGATAGTTTCATAGCAGCTGTAAGTGCTGATTACATTAGGGTACTCTGATTCCCATCAGCCTGGCCCTTCTTTTCCTCAGAGACATGAAAGCTCACTAGTGAGTATAAAATCTGAAGTATTCCTCAAGCATCATCCTAAAGCTGTGCTGAAGACTTTCTGAATAACCTAAATATCGGGTCTATATTACATCGTCAAACTTACAGGAGTCTGAACGTTGTAATATCGAACCCAAATGTTCGAAATACGAAAACAGCGAAGCCATGGCACACTGATTTTTTTCCCAGGGAAAAAAATTGGTGGGCCATTTCTGGGGCTTTGCTATTTCCTCCACTGTGGTGTGATCTCGGAGTTGGTATATTTAAGTGGGGGGGGAGTGGGGGGGGCAGAGACCCCCACATTAGTTTAAGTTTAAAGTGTAAGTGTTTTTTTTTTTTTTTTACCGGAACAGCGATTTTTTTCACAGGGAAAAAAATCACTGTTCTGTGTTTTTGTAATTCTTGGGTTTCGATCTTCTTGGTTTGATATTACATCGTTCAAACTCCTGTGAGTTCGACGATGTAATATAGACCCTAAATATCACATAACATATGTGCCCAAGACCCTAGAATAGCCTTTTGATGTCTGAAACATTCTGATGAATATTATGGGAAAAATAAACTATAAAATCATTTCCAGTCATAAATGCTCAGTCTTAAAAAAGAGGTTATATGCAAGGAAAAACAAAACTTGCTTCCCCAATTACCTTCCTGCAAAGCACAGCCCATTTGTTTAACAGATAACTTCTTTAGTTAGTAATTTCATAGAATCCCATATAATTGAAAAATATATGACATGTATTTTTTGATCTACGCCTATTCTCTGGAAACAAAAAATGGTCCTTGCTAGCATCCATGAAGAACCTTCAGGTAATATTTAATCCTCTAAATCTTCAAAAGGCATAATTTGCATTTGTTGAGTAAACTTTCCCCAGGTCCTTAGTCAATGTTCCCTGCACCTGTGTAAAGAATAAGTTCTCAGTTTCTGTAGCACAAAGGCAATTGCCAACATACAAGACAGACAGAAAATGAAAGCCAAATAAAATCCACAGCGCTGTCAAAATATAGTGTTTGCATATACTCATTCACTTATTATTTTAGCCATAACTTTCTGAGTAAACTAATCTCCAGTGTACAACCCCCTCAAGCATAACATTGATTCGTGTTCATAGCAAAGTAAAAAGGAGGGAATAGTCAGTCCTCATTGCATCACAAAGTTGCAGTGTTGATCTGTACTCTCTCAGAACCTACACTGTAGATAGATTATAGCTCAATAAACTCTGTAATAAATAGAGACTCTATGGGGTAAGTAACAATTTTATCCTGAAGAATTTGAAGTTCCTTAGCAAAGACCAGGTCTCCTATCTGGAAAATTCTGTCCACAATGCCTGCAGGATAGATTCCATAATTAGGCCCCCAGTCACTGTTGGAGTGGTAGACATATTTCCCCTCATGTACTGAAGATGAGGTTCCACTGAAAGTCATTCAGGGCTCTAAAGGAAGAGGAAAGATCAGAAAGAAAATTAGTTGCATGGTTTAGTGTTATACTTTATCACCGATCCTCACTTTAGGAGGATATTTTAGATTACCAACAAAGTATTTTTTTTTGCAACAGCAATTGCAACAGTAAATCATCTACAAATAAAACTGTTCCTTCTCATTCTACTCCTATGCTAGCTTGCCCACTTTTGGAAAGGGAATACTTTGGGAGTTTTGCTAAGGGTTGCAAAGCTTTGATAAATAGAATCAGTGGCAGGGGGTACCTGTTATACTCCACACTTCAAATTTAGTGAAATGGAAATGTATCCTGTAATTGCTACCATGGGCCCTTCAGAGAAAGATTATAGAGCAACTACCCAAAATTCTGGGTGATTAGAGACTAAGCTTCATAGTCTTGAAAAGCAGAACTTGTATTCCAGTATGTCAAATGCTTTTTCAGCATTAACTAAAAGAGTAACTCAGGGACTCTTATCTTTATTTTACTATCCATCTACTGTGTAGCTAACAAGGTGTTACCCGCATGTGGTGAACAGTAACAAAGCTTGCCTGCTTTTTAGCCTTTTTGGGACCATAAACCGATAAATATCTTTGTAGTCTAAATTTAACAGATATGGAGTAACAGTTGGGTACATATGATCTTCATTTCTTTTCGGGATGGTGAATCAAAACCTGTTTCTAAGAAGAAGGATATACCAATTTTCCCATTACTTTCTGTTTGCCTGCCAGAAAAGGCACATTTTTACTTGTAGAAACTGTTTATAGCACTGTCCTAACAAACAAGTCTATCGTTTACTACAGAAAATTAATGCTCTGAGCTATTAACAAGCTGTTTCCTGTAGTCCATTGTATAGGATTTCATCTCCACTTGCCTACTGTGTGACTGAGAAAGTCAGAAAACCAGACGGTGATCCTGGATTGCCCCTGAAAAGAGACATTTGTCTCCAGTGGGCTTACCCAGTTAACAGATGGATAAAATAAAAAAATGTAAGTCTCATAATAGGTTCATAGGTAGGTACTAGGCTATCTGCCTGAGGGTATTTATAAGCCTCGCCAGAGTGTGTCAGCTTTCACCACCACATTGATTAATTAACTGATCCTCTGTCAAGCAGATCCAATGAAGTGATCCCAGGGTTGTATTTTCTGTTACCCATCCACTCGTCAAGGTTTCTCTTGAAGAGTGTTAGTGAGGGGCTCTGCCTAATGTAGTTTGGAATTTTGTTCCAAAGCATGGGGAGTCTCTGTGACAGGAATCTATCCCTCCAGCATGTTCTATTTATTGTTGTGGCGAGGCTTAGCTCCCTAGAGCACATGGCTCGCAGTGACTTGGATTTCTTTAGGTGGAGCATGTCCATCAATTCTGAGTTGGACATGGCTTTGTAAGTCAGGCAGAGATCACCTCTGAGTAAGCGATATGCCACTGAGTACAGCCGGAGTTTTTTCAGTCAGGCTGCATAGGACATATGTTTGAAGCCAGTAATCCTCTTGATGAGGTACTTTTGTGGTCTTTCCAGCTGTTGGAAGTGTCTTGTGAGGTATCCCAAATGGGGCATTGTACTCTATGATGGGTCTGATGAGTGACGAGTAGAGGAGCACTATAACCTCTTTATTTCTAGATGTGAACCCTTTAGTAATTAGATGGGCCACATAGAAGGATTTCCTAACTACTTTGGCAATATGATTGTCAAAGAAGAGATTACTATCTACCTGGGTCCCCAGATCTCTTATTACTTCTTCTGTATTAAGGGGGATGCCACCTATGTGGTAATTCGTGGGTGTTTTGTTTTTCCCAAATGGGATGACTATGCACTTTTTGGTATTTAGCTTGAGGCCATGACTTTGACACCAGGTGTCCATCTCAGTAAGGCCCTTTTGGAGGATGTCCGTGTCAGCTGGAGAGTCAATTATGGCTTCCGGTTTGCAGTCATCAGCTAACTTGGTTAGCCATAGTCCTCCTGTGTTTGCCTGTACTTCTGAGAAGTATATGCCGAACAGTAGGGGTCCCAGGACCGGGCCTTGTGGGACACCACTTGTGACTGGTTTAGAGTCAGACCTGGAGCCTGCTATTCTTACCGTGTGAGTTCTGTCTGTAAGCCAGTTGGCAACCCATCTCGTAACATACAGGTTTATGTTCAGGCTGGTAAGTTTTTCTGTACTACCCGAGTGGGGAATGGTGTCAAAAGCCTTGGCGAGGTCAAGGTAGGCTGTGTAAACCACCTTTCCCTTGTTTATGGCCTTGGTGACTGACTCAAAGAAGTCAACCAGGTTTAGTAGGCATGATCTGCCCTTAACAAAGCCGAACTGGGTTGGGTCAAGAGTTTGGAGGTTCTCAATGTCTTTGTTAATGAGTTCCATGATGATGCACTCCATAGCCTTGCAGACCAGCTAGTCAGGCTTATGGGGCGATAGTTACCAGGGTCAGTTGTGGCTCCTCCTTTGTGGAGTGGAATAACCGTTGCTGTGCACCATTCTATGAGCATGTAACCTGTGGAGAGGCTGAGGTTGAACAGCATGTTTAGGTGAGGGGTTAGTTTGTGCAAGACACAGCCTGGGACACCATCTGGCCCCATTGATGCTGTGTTTTTCACTTTTGAAAGGGCTGTTTCCACCTGTGCGTCTGTGATTTCTGGGACACTACACATTTCCGGTATTGTTGTGGGCCCTTTTGAGGGTGAGGGGGGATGAAGTTTGCACTGAATCTATCTGCCAGGATGTTGGCAGTATCAGTAGGTTCAGTATATTTTGTGCTATTTTGCACTAGTTCAGTGCATATCTGTGAGTTACCACTTAGATTCTTAACATAGCTACCAGAAACAAACTCTTATTTTGCTTCTGGGGTATCTACCAAACTTCAAGACTCCTCATACAAGATGAGAATCAACTGGATCAACATCAACTGAAGATACAGCTAGGCTCTATTACATCCAATGTTCCTGAATAAGATGTTGGAGGTCTGGGGTCATATACCTTTTCAGAATGTGCTCTTAAAATCTCTAAACTCTCCCATTTATAACTGGGTTCAACAAGTGAAAGTCCTAAGTGTCTAGCCTGCATCTTGTATCTTCTTGGTAACCTCTTATGTATCCATGGGAGCCACTTCATAGTGTTGGAAATGTATTTTATTCTTGTGTAACTCTATTTATTTAAGATAACTTACTTAAATCATCTCCCTTTCTTCACTCCTGTACAACTACAAATATGTTGTGCTTTTAGTCTTCATCCTCAGTAAGCAGAGTTCCTCTTGAAGAGTATACAGTTTCTGTACCTAGAGACATTGCAAATATCTTACCCATAACAACTGCAATCCAAATTGTAGCTTGCTACAGATCCCCCACCATGCCCCAGGATTCCCACTCCTCTTTTCTTGATGTGCTGGAAAATATTAGGGTTCAACCAAACACCCTAATAATGGGTGACTTCAACTACCCCACCATTAACTGGGAAAACTACTCGTGTACCAACTCCTTAGCTCAACGCTTTCTGGAATTCATAAACTCCAATGCCCTGCATCAACTTATCTACACCCCCACCAGGGGCAGCAATATCCTAGACCTAGTCATTGCCAACATGAGTGACCGGTGTTCCACACCTGAAGTCAAATCCTCGTTGGTCCAATCCAACCATAAGCTAATCACCCTTGATATCCACATCCCACCCCCACCCCTCATTAAGGAAACAATGGTAAAAAATTTCTCCAAAGCCAAATTCATGCTTCTTAAGACAGAAGTGGTGAACTTCATGACACCCATGCAGATGGACAATACAGTTACAACTGCTGAATCCTACACAAATGCACTCTATAAGCACTTACACCAGTGCATGGATCGTGCTATCCCAAACAGAACCAAGAAGCTATCCTCCAAAAAAAGGAAGCCAATCTGGTGGTCCCCTGCCATAAACAAACTGTACAACAGAAGGAAGAAACTGTTGCAAAAGATCCCATGAGTGGAGGAGCTCCCTGGTCAGCCTCAATAAGCAGCTGAGATCCCTTATAAGATCCTCCAAAGCTAGCTATGAAAACAAAATCACCTCTAATTCTAAGGACAACCACAAAGCATTCTATAGCTATGTCAAGAATCTCTATGGCAACACCCAGATATGCTCTGAGTTACATCACAACAGTACAAAAATTACAGAACCAACTGATATTTCCAACATCCTGGCAGATAGGTTCAGTGCTAACTTTACCCCCCTCACCCCCAAAGGGCCCATATCAATACAGGAAGAATGCAGGGTCCCTGTAATCACAACTACATAGGTAAAAGCTGCACTCTCTAAAGCCAAAAACACAGCATCCATGGAACCGGACAACATCCCAGGCTGCGTTTTACATGAACTTCAGAACAAACTGGCTCTCCACTTAAGCACCATGTTCAATAATAGCCTCGCATCAGGCTTTGTGCCCACTGAATGGCGCACAGCAACAGTTATCCCACTCCACAAAGGGGGAGCCACCACTGATCCCGGGAACTATCGACCTATTAGCCTGATGAGCCTGGTCTGCAAGACCATGGAACGTATCATCATGGAACTCATAAACAAAGACATTGGTAACCTCCAAACTCTGTATCCCACCCAATTCGGATTTGTGAAAGGCAGATCATGCCTTCTGAACCTGATCGACTTCTTTAAGGCAGTCACCAAATCCGTAGATGAGGGTAAGGTCGTTCACACAGCCTATCTTGACCTCGCCAAGGCTTTCAACACCATCCCCCATTCTGGAAATATAGCTAAACTCACTAAACTAGGTATAAATCCCTATGTCACAAGATGAGTTGCCAACTGGTTCACTGACAGAACCCACACTGTAAAAGTTGCAGACTCGAAATCTGACCTCAAAGCAGTGACAAGTGAAGTACTACAGGGTTCCATCCTGGGACCTCTCCTGTTTGGTATCTACTTCTCTGAAGTACAGGCTAACACAGAAGGCCTCTGGCTAATGAAGTTCACAGATGACTGCAAACTAGGAGCCATAGTCAAGTCCCCAAATGACATCCTACAGAAGGGCCTTGCTGAAACAGATGCCTGGTGTCAGAGCCATAGCCTCAAGCTCAATGTCAAAAAGTGCAGTGTCATCCCCTTTGGTAAAAACTCTGTACCCATGAACTACCACATAGGCAGCAATCTACTTAACACCGAATGTGTGATAAGAGACCTTGGGACCCAGGTGGACAGTAGCCTCTCCTTTGATAGTCACGTCGCCACAGTAGTCAGGAAGTCCTTCTACATGGCACACCTCATCATAAAAGGGTTCTCATCCAGGAAAAAAGAGGTCATTGTTCCCCTCTACTCAACACTCATTAGACCCATTATAGAGTACATGTACCTCACAAGACATCTACAGCAGCTGGAAAGGCCACAGAAGTACCTCACAAAAAGGATTACTGGCCTCAAACAAATGCCCTACACTGACCATCTCAAAAAACTCCAGCTTTATTCCATAGCATATCGCCTACTCCGAGGTGATCTCTGCCTAACATATAAAGCTATGACAAACCCAGAGCTGTTGGACATGCTACACCTAAAGAAATCCCAATCCCTCTGAGCTACACACTCTAGGGACCTAAACCTTGTCACCACAGTAAACAGGACATGCTGGAGGGATAGATTCCTGTCCCAGAGACTTTCCATACTCTGGAACAGGCTACCCATCTATGTCAAGCAAAGTTCTTCATTAGCACTCTTCAAGAAAAATCTTGATGTGGATGTGAAATAGGAAATACACCCCTGGGATCACTTCTGTGTCTCTGCTCATCAGTGGCACAGGAAAATAACTTTCTTGGGTGGCGTACGCCAGGTAACATTTTGGCTAGGCTTACGTAGGCCCTTGGGCCGATAGCTTAGTACCTACCTATGAACCTATGTGTAAGCAGCATTTGAAAGTGTATACTATTAGGGTTGAATGGATCACCCTTTCATTCTTTTCCAGGAATTGATCTAGAGTCTTGCAGTCATGTTTTGAATTCTGGCTTCCTAGTAAAAAAAAACAAAAAATGGGAATCCTCCAAACTTTGGGCAGATCATGAATCAGGTTAGTTGAATCTATTATGAATCCAATGTGAATTCAGCCTGATCCAAACAATGACATAGAACTGTAGTTTTGAATCTATCACTCCTACTATATTTTTGAGGTCTACCGGAATAAAGTGAAAAAGACCTGTCTGTACCTCCACATACTGCCCTTAAATCATTCACCCCAGTTCATCAAACTATATATCTACTATCTTGAAAAAGGCTAACTGATGTGCCTGAACTTGAAGACTAGTATCTAATCTAGCCAATATAAGGTCAAAGTTGCCCATGTCCACTAGAGAGCCTTGATATTTATTAATAATGCAATGAGGAATCTGGCTCCCCACCTCCTATTCTTGTATGCAAACATCTAGAACACAGGGTTATTATAAGTCTGGAGTAGCACTTTAAATAGTTTTCAAATGTGCTCAAAGTCTGTATGTTTTGGGCCCCCTTATGTAATAAGATTGTGGCTCCTTGCCATTTGCCAAGTGAGAGAGAGAGAAGACTACCACCCACCCTTACCTATTTCTAGTAAGCTTAGTGTGCTCTACAGGGATAATGTGTTTACTGAAAATTTAGGAGATCAGGAAAATATGTCTTCAACCAGCAAACAGCTCTCATCCTCTTAACAGGTGTATTCAGTCCATTAAGAGTTAAATTCAAAATTCTGTAGAAAATCAAACAGCAGACTAGTAATAGCTAATGTATTCAGATTAATACTAACCAGTCAAGAGGTTGTAGAAACTAGTGCTCCTATACCCGTACCTGACCTACAACAAAATTATGCCTGACAAGTACCCATACAACATGATAGTATGTTACCAGACTTATCACAAATGCCAAATAATGCAACAAAATCACATCCAGAGCTACATATAACCAACAAGAAAATGAATAAACCTTTTGTAAAACAATGTATTTGCATAGGAAGAATAACTACGTAGAAAAAAATATAAATAAAGTATGCATGGTTGCCTTCAAGAACCTGAAAGGTTCACAGGTTGATGGGTTCACATACTACTTTAACAACCACTAGGACCCTTATAAGCCTAGCTGAGCATTGCAAATCTGACCCGCAAATTTGATTTATATAGGTAGTAATTTACTGACTGCCTCTGTCATAGATATAGGTGCCAGACTAGTGGTGAATTTTCGATTGTAGGTTCATAGATGAATACCAGGCTAAAAACCACTAGGGCCCTTATAAGTCGAGCCATGCAAAAAACTTTCTTTCTCCACAGTCCAATCCACAAATAGGGAAGAAAGAAAGAAAGCAGCATATCACTCAGATAAGCACTCATATTCAATATATAATATTAGTCATTTCACCAGTTTGTTCTTTCATTAGCTGTAAGCCAAAGACAGTTTCTTTCATGATAATCTAATTATTTGGCATGGACAAGACAATTAGGATAAGATGGTGTGAGATCTTCACTCAATAATACTACTCACCCTGTAACCACCCCCTTAAACAGAAGAAGACAGATATAAATGCAACCATACACAACATGAGTAATTAACACAAGCCACATTTTTTCTGTAATTCACACAATTTAAGTTATTATGGTAATAGTGGACTGTCAGCTTCACATATGAAATCCCCCTCTGTCTTTGCAAAAATACAATGTTCCTCAAGCAAATAGTCATTTGGCCTAACAGGACCCAGACAAAGAGCATTAACCTATGACTCATAGCCATCTTCTTTGATGTAAAAATAACTAACCCTGTCATTTTAAATGAATGTCCTGAAAGACATCCATAAAAACAGGCAATGCGTCAACACAACACAAGAATTCTAACAACTGTGGCAACAAGTTGCACTTACCTCCAACATGATGAACCACCCCATAATTCACTAACCCCTGCCAGTCAAATCCAGTTCCATTCCCTCATTAGCAGACTGTTGACAGGATAAATGTCAGTCACTAAACAGAATGATCACCATGGCTTTCTAAAAGAGAATCAGGCAAGCTGATCACTGTAGAAAGGCACAAAAACTGAATCCTTCATCTAGCCAGTCTGTAGACACTTCAGGTTAGCCAAAGACACCATCAGAGAATGAAGATATGTGTGTGCGTTTTTTTTTTTTTTGCTTCTGAGTTTTGCAGTTTTGCAATGTTTTCTGTCCTTGCCCTGGAGCATATGTCTTTGCAGTAAGTAGTCTGACACCTGGACATGATGTAAGAACATTTACATGCATGCCATACAAAGTCATCACCTTGACTTTATTTGGCTTCATCCTTTGCAGTATTGTAACCAGCTTGCCTCTTCTTGGTGGGAGGGTTTGGGAAATAATGCCAGGGGTGCATGCTCCTGTGGATGAATCCTTAATGGAGACCAGTGATGACATGAGAGCGCTGGCTTCAAGGAGTGCAGTGTTGGCCTAAGTGGTTACATCACTTGTAGAAGTAAGTGACATGCCTTTGTTGATGACATCACTTGAAGTAAGTGACATGCCTTTCACTTGTGTAAGTATGTGACATGCCTTTGCTGATGACATCACTTGTAGAAGTAAGTGACATGCCTTTGCTGATGACATCACTTGAAGATGTACTGATGCCCCTTGATCTAATCCTTTGACATGTTACTGGGTATGTGCAGTGGGGCTTAGGGCTGCAAGAGAAAAAAACAAATCACATATGATGGCTGCCTCAGTGATAGCCCCTCTCAGTTGACACTTGCCCTTTTGAAGGGGAAAGAATGGGCCAATAGACTGAGAGAACATCTAAGGATCGGTAGACAATGGGGATAAGAACAGCAAAAAATATATTTAAATTAGGCACTGCACTTTATTATATAACCCATTATGTTTATCTTGAGCACCTGAACAGGCAACAGAAGTTATCTCTAAGTTTACCAACATGGCAGGAAGAAAGCAAAGAACCGAGTCAATGATATGAGGTTCACGGAACTATAGGAGGGTTCCCATCTGCATCACTGATGATCTATGGTGTACATTGGTATTAAGCCTCAGTCATGCAAATCCTTGTATTACAGCAAAAAGAAACAGTCTGTTTTGTCCACCTGATACTCTTACCCATACTGAGCAATGTGCACAATTTATCAGTCCCCAACATACACAGTGGACATTGATTCATTGCCTGTATAAATGTGTGCCACTCCTTCCCCTTTACCCCCTTAGGATAGAAACACAGTTTCAGTTATTTCATCTCAACCCTGCTAACTGCTCTACTGCTTGGTTTGCTAATCAAAGTCAGTTCAGTGGAAATGTGCACAGAAGCAGAATTCCTGTGCTAGTGTTTTTACCAACCAGAAGTTAAACTTTGCTGAAAAGGTGATGATCATATGTAAAGGCACAAAGCAGATGTCTTTACACAGAGTGCAGACTGGAAAAGAAGTTGTTGACTGCAACTGAGCTGAAAATATAAGTATCTTGCTTTTTTTGATTATTTTTACAGATTACTGTTTTTAAAATTTAATATATATATATATATATATATAGCACTTTGTCTATTCTGTATCTTTACAAATCCTTATCTGTTTAAAAAACTTGTGTCTCTAGTGCTTGCTGGCTGTAGGCTATACTTGGTGGCTTTGCAGTTGCCCGCCCCTACTGTGACACTCCTCCCAGTCTAGTGTCATTAGCTCATTCTGCCTAATACAGAGAGAACATTTGATAGGCCTTCTGTTCCTCCTTTTTCCCTTTCAAAAAGTAAAACAAAACTTTTTTTTTTCTTTCACCTGAACCTCCTTGTGTTCTGACTGTGCTTCTCAAACATTTTGGAATTATACAGTATATTTCAGAGCATTTATTATAACTGTAATAGCCTTAATATTGCTACAACTCAAGTGCTCTAGGTTGCACTGCATCTGAAGTGTTTGTGTGTTTTAGCTGCTTTTCTGTATATATAGACTTTTCTGTTTCTTTTACTAAATAAGCTCTGTAAAGTTGTTTTATTGCATTTCTGCCTTTATTTCTGAGGTTTTTTTGCACTTTTAAAGTTTGTTTTTGCTTAGTTTAATTGGTAGGCTACACACTCAAGTGCGCTAGCCGAATTAAAGCATTTACTGTGTTTCTGTACCTAATTTCTGCTACTTTGTAAAAAAAAAAAAAAATTCCTTGTTTCCCACCTTTACTGAACTAGAATAGTCCAGTCTTCAGGTATTGCTGATCTCTGGGCTGTGTCATAGTTCCTGTGTTGCCCATATCCTTATTTGGATAGGAGGAAGCTTCTTTGTTCACCAGTGAGAGTGGGGAGCTCTGAGCAGCCTATCTGTCCCTTGAGGAGTGGTTCCAGCCCAGTGTCCTGTAGCTTATTGGCCGTTTTGGGCCATTTCCTATCTCTTTCTAACCCCCTGCTTTAAAGCCAGCTTTAGCGCACTTTTGCGCTTGTAATTTAAAGTCTGTCCTGTTTTTTGCATTTACCTGTTGAGGCTACACACTCAAGTACGCTAGCCTGTGTCACATATTTACTGCATTTTCCTGCTATTTGTTGAAAAAAAGAAAAAAAAAAAAAAAAAATTATTATCCTTGTTTCCCGTCTTTCCTGACCTAGAGTAGTCCAAATACAGGCTTTGTTGTATTCTGGACTTTTGGAAATTTCCTGTGTTGTCCATTTCCTTTCTTGGATAGAGGGAGGTTTCTTTGTTCACCAGTGGCAGTGGGGAACTTAGAGCAGCCTATCTATCCCTGGAGGAGTGTTCCCAGCACAAGAATCTGGTAGTCTATTGGCCATTTTGGACCAATTTCTAGCTCTTTCAAATCCCCCTGTATAAAACCCGCTTTGGTGAGGTTTTTGCGCTTGTTACTACTCAGCCAAGCTCCTCGTGGTCCTGCAGAGTGGTGCTAGCAGCAGAGAGGCTAAAAGAGCGACTGCTAACCTGATAAAAGTGTTTTTCCCTGCTACTACCTGGGCGACTGTCCGATCTAGCTAAACTGCAAATATTTCTGCTTCTTGAACTGTTTTAAACTGTCTAAAGTTGTTTTTGCACCTGCACTTTTAAAGTTTGTCTTGTTTGTTGCATTTACTTGTTGAGGCTACACACTCAAGTGCGCTAGCCTGTGTTACATATTTATTGCAATTTCCTGCTGTTTGTTGCAAAAAGAAAAAAAAAGTTATCCTTGTTTCCCATCTTTCCTGACCTAGAGTAGTCCAAATACAGGCTTTGCTGTATTCTGGACTTTTGGAAAGTTCCTGTGTTGCCATTTCCTTTCTTGGATAGAGGGAGGCTTCTTTGTTCACCAGTGGCAGTGGGGAGCTTGGAGCAGGCTATCTGTCCCTGGAGGAGTGTTCCCAGCACAGGAATCTGGTAGTCTGTTGGCTGTTTTGGGCCAATTTCTAGCTCTTTCAAGTCCGCCTGTATAAAACCGCTGTAGCGGCTTTGCGTGATTTTGTGCATAGCGCTTCATCGAGCAGTGCCGCTTATTTGGGTTTGAGCCTTGGAACTGATCTAGTTCTCATAATAAACACCCTATTCCTATGCTAAAGCCTAGCACTTGCTCACTAAAGCAATTATATAAGTCAGCACTAAAAATTAAAAGCACTACACCCTCACAAACTCCCTTGAGTAACTTGTTCCCCATTGGCCCTTTTTTCAATTATAAAGGAATTCCCAATACTATTCTAGCATGTCCAAAGGTCAGTTGTCAATCTCCTCTCCGGTCCAGCTGGTGAACCTGGGAATCTTGAGGCAATGTTACAACTGCCTAATGTACACAGACAACCCTCTCCTCCTCCCAACAAATTCCAACACATGTGAGAGATGCAACCATATAGCCAAACTGGAGGCTAAGCTCTCTCAACTCAGTACTGGCGTAACCAGTCAGGAGGAGAAGGAAACCACACTCACTACAATTCCAGTCTCACATAGACCTACCACGACAGCAAACCAAACACATAAACACACAAAAACATACTTGGAGGCTCTAAATAAAAATCTGCCTAAGCAGCAAAGACCTCCAAAGCAGACACCCAAGCAACCGCTACCCCAAAACAAAACACATGCAACACATAGTTCACAAAGCCAGTGTGCCGAACAGTCACAGCCCTTAAGGCTAAACAACACACCTGATACACTTGTAATAGGTGACTCTATCATCGGCACACTGACGTCCCGCTCACCAGGCTGAACAAGGAGAAGGTCACGGTGAGCTGCCTATCGGGTGCTAGGATCCGCCACATAACACAAGCACTCAGGTCACTCCAAGGCAAGTACAAATATGACTCAGTCATTGTCCATGCTGGTGTGAATGACCTGAGACGTACCTCCCTGGACTACATGAAAAGAGACATAGAGGAGCTCTCTGGGCATGTAGCCCAGGCCGGTATGACCCTGACCTTGAGTAGCATCTTACCCTCACCAAGAATGATGCCACAGTATGAAGACAAGATTAGCAATTTCAACAATTGGCTTAAGTATTGGTGTCATTCAAAGGGGATCCAATGCCTGTCAGCCAGGGATGACATGCTCGACAAGCCACGATGCTTCGCTAGGGACGGCTTGCACCTGTCACCCCTGGGCTTTCGGATATTGGCAAAGGCTCTTGCTACCCCATAGTGCCTTTTTTAGGCAAGGCTCAAAAGACAAACCCACCTCCATAGGTATCACAAGGGATAAGAAACTAAGAGTAATGCTACTCAATGCCAGAAGTCTAAACCTCAAGATGCACGCACTCGAAACTCTCCTTAGCATGGAGAACATCGATATCTGTGCAGTAACAGAAACCTGGTTCAAGGCTCTCGAGAGCACCCCAGCACTACCAGGTTATACCTCATACCATGCTTTTCGGCCCCAAAACTTGGACCGAACCACAAAAGGAGGGGGAGTATCAATATTCGTCAAAGATACCCACACCTCCAGGTTGGTGGCACAGCACGAAGCATCAGAGACTATCCATGTGCAACTAACAGTGGGTAAAACTGCCTTCCAGTTTATAGCCTGCTACAGACCACCCTCCCAAACCCAGGAACCCCATTCGGCCATTCGGCCTTCCTGAGAACACTGGAAAATATGAAGGTCTCTCCAAACACCATTGTATTGGGTGACTTCAACTACCCAACCATAGACTGGGAGCATTACTCTAGCTCCAACACCCTAGCCCAAAGGTTCCTAGAATTTATAAACTCAAATGCTATGGAACAACTTGTTACCACTCCCACAAGAGGGTAAAACATATCATCACCAACATGGGGACTCTATGCTCCAGACCAGAAGTGTATCCCTCACTGATAAGATCAGACCATAAACTAATCTCGCTGGATATTCACATCCCGACCCCACCCCATGCCCAGAAAACCACAGTGAAAAACTTCTCTAAAGCAAATTTCACACTCCTCAAAACCGAGGTGGAATCCTTCAAAGCCCCCGGGCCTCTGGATAATACGTCCCAGACCACAAAATCCTTTATAAACGCATTCTATGAACACCTTCAGGAATGCATGGATCATGCAATCCCAAATAAAACCAAGACCCAATCCTCCAAAGGCAGACGTCCTGTCTGGTGGACCCCAGCCATAAACAAACTATACAATAGAAGGAGGAAGCTACTACATGACAGAGCAAAATCCCAAAAAGGGAAGGCATCTCTGATCAGTATTAGCAAAAAGCTACGGGCACTCATAAAATCGTCTAAGGCCAGCTTCGAGAGAAAAATTGCACAGGACACTAAGGATAATCACAAGGCTTTCTTTAGTTATGTTAGGAACCTGGGTGGGAATTCCCAGATATGCTCAGAATTAGTCCAAAATGACAAAAAATACACCGAACCCACAGACATTGCCAACATCCTAGCTGACAGGTTCAGCGCAAACTTCTCCCCCCCCTCCCCACCAAAAGGGCTAATATCTATCCCAGCAGAGTGCTGCTCCCCTGATATCTCATATGCTCAGGTAAGAGCTGCCCTCTCCAAAGCAAGAAACACAGCATCAATGGGACCAGACGGTGTCCCGGGCTGCGTCCCACATGAACTCCAAGAAGAGCTAAACCCAAACCTAAAACTACTGTTCAATCTCAGCCTTACTACAGGATATGTACCCAAAGAGTGGCGTACAGCAACAGTGGTCCCTCTCCACAAAGGTGGTGCCTCAATGGATCCTGGAAACTATCGCCCCATAAGTCTCACTAGCTTGGTCTGCAAAGCTATGGAAAGGATCATCATGGACCTTATAAATAAAGATATTGGGGACCTACAGACACTGGATCCTACCCAGTTTGGCTTTGTTAAGGGCAGATCCTGCCTCTTAAACCTGGTCAGTTTCTTTGAAACAGTCACCAAGGCCATTGACAAGGGGAAGGTGGTCCACACAGCCTACCTGGACCTCGCAAAAGCCTTCGATACAATACCCCACTCGGGCATTATAGATAAGCTCACCAGCTTAAATATAAACCCCTATGTCACTAGATGGGTTGCAAACTGGCTCAAGGACAGAACCCACATGGTTAGAATAGCTGGAGCCATGTCAGACTCCAAACCAGTTACAAGTGGCGTCCCACAAGGCTCAGTCTTTGGACCTCTCTTGTTCGGTATATATTTCTCGGAGGTACAGGCCAACATGGAAGGACTGTGGCTGACCAAGTTCGCAGATGACTGCAAACTGGGCACCATAATAGACTCTCCAGCTGACACAAGCATCCTCCAAAAGGGCTTCATAGAAACAGACAACTGGTGCCAGAGCCATGGCCTCAAGCTAAATGCCAAAAAGTGTATAGTCATCCCCTTTGGCAAAAACAAAGTGCCCACAAATTACCACATAGGTGGTAATCCATTAAGTACAGAAGAAGTAATTAGGGACCTGGGGACCCAAGTTGATAGGAATCTCTCATTTGACAACCACATGGCCAAAGTGGTTAGAAAAACATTTTATATAGCCCACCTAATCATGAAGGGATTCACATCTAGATCAGGGGAGGTCATCGTGCCTCTTTACTCATCCCTCATCAGGCCCATAATTGAGTACAATGCCCCTTTTGGGATGTACCTTACCAGACACCTGCAACAACTGGAAATAGCCCAAAAGTACCTCACCAAGAGGATCAAGGGGCTCAAACAGATGCCGTATGCTGCCCGGTTAAAGAAACTCCAGCTCTACTCAGTGGCATACCGCCTGCTCAGAGGCGATCTGTGCCTGACTTATAAAGCCATGTCCAACCCTGAATTAATGGACATGCTGCACCTCAGAAAATCCAAATCCCATCGAGCTACGTGCTCGAGGGACTTAAACCTCAGCACTGAAATAAATAGGACATGCTGGAGGGACAGATTCATAACCCAGAGGCTCCCTTCACTCTGGAATAAAATCCCAGTCCAGGTTAGGCAGAGTCCCTCATTGACTCTCTTCAAGAGGAATCTTGATGAGTGGATGGGAGATCGTAGGTTTACCCCGGGTATCACTTCTGTGTCACTGTTAGACAGAAGCGCAGTATACTAACCTCGAAAAAGGGCATAGCAAAATTAATTTAAAATGGGTGGCGAAAGCCATACACACTCTGGCTAGGCTTATAAATGCCCTAGGGCAGATAGCCTAATATGAACCTATGAACCTATGAACCTATAAAGAAACATGACTTTTCATTTGGCTGAATGAAGAATAAAATGCTAGAGAAAGTGTCTGGAATGATGGAAGCAGATTGTGGCATAAATAAAAGAAATGAAGAAGAACTTTGAATAGGCAGGCAACACAGACGAGGAATAAAGTTCCAGGACCCTCTGAAAATAATAACTGAGCAATCCTATTAGAGAAATCTGAACCAAAGCTATGAATAAAAAAAAAAATCAATGTGATTAAAGTGCAAAAAGTGAGGCTAAAGAATATATATTCTTTATATGCTTTTTGCCCCTGTATCTACTCACCATCAATAACTTCCCCATTTTTGAGGATGGGGGGGGCAATCATCTAGTTGTAGTGAGGGTACAATGTTGACTCTACCTGCGCTATGGCTTCTGTTGACAGCCATGGTGGAACCCCATCTTGCATGCAGAGTGTGTCTGGATTTCCTCTAGACCAGGACCATGAAGGATGTCCTAAACTTTTAGCCTCTCTGGGCAGACTGACACAGCCACCAGTCAGTGGACAGAATCAGGTTGTATGTGAAGGAGGCTATTTTTCCCCTACCTTGACCTCTCCCCCTCATGGGGATGTAGGCAGTGCATCACCATGGGGAAACTAATGTCCTTATCCTGCTATGAACATGTTCCCCCAAACACACATCCCTTTAAAACTGCAGTTACCAGTTTGGGATTCCAAACTATGTCACCTAGTCAGGGGCTTTCATGCAAACCTCGGCTTGTGTGGGAGCACAGGCAGAACAAGAAACCATCACTCCCATCCCCCAAAATGGGCTGTTGGATCCTGACATTCATTCCCATCTCCCAGTGCCAGCTCCAACAAGTTCCCAAACCATTATATGAACTCAGATCACCTGAGTTGTAATCAGGGTTTTATCACTCTATGCCACTGGAGTTGATACATAGCTGCCTAATATGTAAAATGCCAGATGGCAGAAAAAGAAATTAAGTTTTCTTTGAAAGAATTATAAAAAGTAAAATATAACCCTTTTACTGTAATTTACTGGAAGGCAGAAAACATAGAAGTCTAGTTTTAAGCATGTCAAGCAAAACAGAAACATAAGAGGACTGGTTAGTGCACTTGGACACAGAATCAAACCATTTATAGAGAACATTAGCCAAAATGTATTTAATTATGTATTTATTTGTTTGTTTGTTTATTTACTTTTGTTTACCAGAATGATCCAGCCGGAGCCCCTTTAAAGTGGAGGCCTGGGAAGAAAAGCTCCACATGAATTTACTCAAAACAATAAATAATATTTTACAATTATCATATATTTGTACAGCAAAAAAAAATCAATGATTTTTAAATATATATAAGCAGCATATCAAAATAATACCAATTTGAGTACACCTTATATAGAGAATTGAGAAAGATTATAAATCACAAACAAAATAAGATAGGTAGGAACATGGATATAAAATAGCCCAAGGAGATGATTTAGTAATGAGAGACCATAGCGTAATAGCTGGGATTAAAAAGAAAAGAAATGCTGGAGTAGATAAAGTATAAGTGAGAAGGAGTTTTTAGCCAGGGGTGGAGCAAGAGCGAGTCCAGTTATCCAAGAATGAGTAAAGATAATCGGAAAGTTGCTAAATAAAACAGATGGTTTTGAAAATATATGTCACTGTAGTCCTAAGTTTTTTATTATGTCTGAGCATGTAGTAGGCCCTGACTTAAAAGCTTTCTTAGAATCTATATTTTCATAGATGAGGTACAAATAAAACATATAAATATAAAGGGCACTAGACTTAACTCTTCCTGTGCACAAGGCAGTGGCTCTTGTGTTGTGCCTTTTTAATTATGCTTTCAAAAAAATTCTATGCAATGCATGTGATGTAAAAAAGTGGTCTTTAATACTACAACTTGTCTATTTTTGACTACCTAGTACAATACAAGGGCCTTACAATCTACAATCTACAAGAGATAAGATGCTCCTAAAAAACATATAAAAATATATATGGTTTTCCCTCCTGTCTGTAGCCCATCTGGGAATTCTACTGTTCATTCAGTGATAACTTCTATGTTGGAAGAAACTCTATGGAGGCCCACATTGCTGTAATGTGGCAATATTATAGTTCTCAACAGCACTTCCCTAAAGTCCGGGGCCAAGTCAAAAATGCTTACTTACAAGGGCCTTAAATCAGAGACATTTTTTAAAATACTAACAATATTCACTTGGAAATTTGATGCATTAAGAGGATGTGCATTTCCTGATGAAGAAGTAATTATAGTATCTGGAGTTATTTGATGACATGAATTATCACTGTTTTCTTAAAATAAGAATCAACATGGCTACTCTGTGAGAAATTTACTTAACTAGACAATACCCAGAAAAGGGACAGTTGTATCCAGTTATCTTAAAACCTGGTTAACAAATAAACAAAAAATTTATGAAGGATGGAACAAAATTCTAAAGCAAAATCACAGACAGTTGAGGGGTATGGGCACCACAGCAGCAGTTAAATCAGAAAAAGTAGAGTTCCAGTGGGATATGTGATCAAAATCTCCAGATCCCAGGAAATTATCATCACTTGGAGCTCAATCTCTTACTGCAGACTCTCTAAAATGGTCAAAATATCATGAAATGAAGAAGTGAATGTGTTAGCTAAAATCTGCTTTTTAGTGACAGTTGTATCTTGAAGCATTTGGACTGCATCATCTACTTATAGCTTAATAAAAATGGTGCAAGAAAACTATATATGAATTTGTCTGTTTAAAGTATTTAAAACAGATAAAGCACATACTGGCATGTTTTTTCATCCTGACTTCCTCAGCCCTTGCATAAGTGGCAGGATAGCTGTCCTTTCTTAATAATAATAATAATAATAATAATAATAATAATAATAATAATAATAATAATAATAATATGGTGACATGTAATAACATTTTGAGTTTTTAGCTATGCAAAGTCCTTTTCTCTATTGATTTTATCCAAGTGTTCTTGTTTCTTCTCTCAGACCCTCAGCAACATAATATATGCCTCTGGCCATTTGTTCTTTTATATTTCATCCCAATCTAACACCAGAGTTGTACACAGAAGGTAACTGTGTCTTAGCTCCTCTCTGTCTCTCCCTGTCTGCAGTTAGTTTACTCATCTCATTTCATTGTTATTCAGTGTAGAAGTCTTAGCCTAGAGGGATTCTCTGTGCCTTAAAGTCTTAGTCCTTTATCTCTGAAATTATTTCTGCTGAATAGTTGCATACTGGAGCTGTTTGGTTAGCTTTTGCACACCCTACATCAACTTTATTACAAGTTAAGATAAGTACAAAATCGCAGTGTTATAAAATAGCACTGAATTTTATTTTTTCTGTTTATTGTTTCATTGAATATTATGTTAAACATAGTACTGCATTTATCTGCCTATTTGTTTACTGAAAATTGGAAGCTCCTCTCTGTCTCTCCCTGTCTGCAGTTAGTTTATTCATCTCACTTCATTGTTATTCGGTGTAGAAGTGTTAGCCTAGAGCGATTCTTTGGGCCTTAAAGTCTTAGTCCCTTATCTCTGAAATTATTTCTGCTGAATAGTTGCCTACTGGAGCTGTTTGGTTAGCTTTTGCACACCCTACATCAACTTTATTACAAGCTGAGATAAGTACAACCTTGCAGTGTTATAGGATAGTACTGAATTGTATTTTTTCTGTTTATTGTTTCATTGAATATTGTGTTAAAATAGTACTGCATTTATCTGCCTATTTGCTTACTGAAAATTGGAAGCTCCTCTCTGTCTCTCCCTGTCTACAGTTAGTGTATTCATCTCACTCCATTGTTATTCGGTGTAGATGTCTTAGCCTAGAGGGATTCTCTGTGCCTTAAAGTCTTAGTCCCTTATCTCTGAAATTATTTCTGCTGAATAGTTGCATACTGGAGCTGTTTGGTTAGCTTTTGCACACCCCACATCAACTTTATTACAAGCTGAGATAAGTACAAACTTGCAGTGTTATAACATAGTACTGAATTTTATTTTTTCTGTTTATTGTTTCATTGAATATTGTGTTAAAAATAGTACTGCATTTATCTACCTATTTGTTTACTGAAAATTGGAAGCTCCTCTCTGTCTCTCTCTGTCTGCAGTTAGTTTTCCCCACTCACCCTCCCTGTTCTTGTTGAGGTATTAATCTTGGTGCCTTTGGAATTGACCACCCCTCCTGTAAATTTGTGTTTGAACACTTCTCCTGGGCCCATCTCATTTGCTCACTCAACCTAGTACAGTGAGATCATATTTTGATTTTAGACACTCCTACAATTCCCATCTGTTCAGCCCTATCCCAGCTCTATCCTAGTCTAGTCTCATTAGCTCATCATGCCTAATACAGAGAGAACATTTGAGTAGGCATACCCACTTAGGCCCTGTACTTGTCTGATTGAAGACTGCTGGAACAGGGCTCAGTTCTGAGGTTTTTTACTGGTTAATTGGGTAATTAGTTCAAATCATTTTGCTTGTTTTCTATTGTTTTATATATATATATATATATATATATATATATATATATATATATATATATATAAACAAAAAACAATTTGCACTTTATCTGCTTTTACTGTATCTGTGTTTCTTCCTACTTTATTACCTTATTTTGCTTTTGCCTCTTCTTAAAAGTACTCAATTGTGTTTATTCTGCTGCATTTATTACTGCTTAGTAGTAGCCTGATTCAATTGTAACTGTTATTCTAATTCTTTTGGTTATTGCTCTTGGGCTTCAGACCAGTTGTTTTACATTAAGAAGGTTTGTGGTCTGCACTGTTGTGGCAGGACAGGCAGCTTACATCCTTCTAAGTTGGAAACTGATGATTAAAGGCTCAGTGTCTGTTATTCTAAAAGTGTATTAGTTCTGGTTTAAGCACTCGGGCTCCAGGCCAGTTATTTTACATTAAGAAGGTTTGTGGTCTGCACTCTTGTGGGAGAAGAGGCTAGATTATACCCTTCTGAGCTGGGAATTTCTGGTTAAAGGCTTATTTGCCCATTTGAACTGTTTTTTTCTGATATTGGTGCACCTTGTATGCTGTAGCATAGACTAGATTCAGGCCTGCTGAATCTAGCTTTGTTTTTATAACTTGAGCATTAATCCAAGCCATCTTTTTTGGAGAAGGTTCCCCTGCACCCTCGTGGCAGGAGTGTGTGGTTAGAACTTGTCAGATTGAAGACTGCTGGAACAGGGCTCAGTTTTGAGTTTTTTTACTGCTTAATTGGGTAATTTGTTTAAATCAGTTTGCTCATTTTCTAAAAAAAAATTGCACTTCATTCTTCTGCTTTTAATGTAATTGTGTTTCTTCCCACTTTATTACCTTATTTTGCTTGTGCTTCTTCTTAAAAGTACTCAATTGTATTATTCTGCTGCAGTTATTACTGCTTGGTAGTAGCCTGATTAAATTGTAACTGTTATTCTAATCCTTTTGGTTTAAGCACTTGGGCTTCAAACCAGTTGTTTTACATTAAGAAGGTTTGTGGACTGCATTGTTGTGTCAGGACAGGTAGCTTACATCCTTCTAAGTTGGGAATTGCTGATTGAAGGCTCAGTGTCTGTTATTCTAAAAATGCATTAGTTCTGGTTTAAGCACTTTGGCTTCAGGCCAGTTATTTTACATTAAGAAGGTTTGTAGTCTGCACTCTTGTGGGGGGAGAGGCTAGATTCTGCCCTTCTGAGCTGGGAATTTCTGCTTAAAGGCTTATTGTGCCTGCTTATTTGATCTGTAATTTGTGTGCCTTATTTGCTGTAGCCCAGAAGTTAGTAATTTATTGGCCATTTTGGGCTAATTTCTATCTCTTTCATTTCCCTGCTATAAAAAAATGCATTTGCATGGTTTTGCGTGCCGGACAGTGCCGGTTAGCTAGGTTAAACTATTCCTGGCTCCACGAAGTCTGTTCTTCAATTTTTCCCTTGGAACTAGACAAGCATTCAACTTAAGCACTCAAACCATTCATTTCACAGCCCAGCACTTGCCCAAAACTCATAGCAAGCACTAATTAACCCTAGCACTAGACCCCCTATACTGTCCAGAAGGACAAGGCTCTCTATTCGTCCCTACCAGCTAATCAGTAAAACAGCTCACTTTACCTATTCGGGCATGTCCAAAGGGCAGTTTCAGATGTACTCTCCAGTCCAACTGGTGAATCTGGGCATTTTGAGGCAATGTCACAACTGCCCCATGTACACAGACAACCCTCTCCTCCTACCACCAAACACTAATATATATGAGAGATCCAATTATACAGACAAACTGGAGGCAAAGCTCTCTCAACCCAAGAATGGAACTGACAGCCAAGAGGAGAAGGAAAATACTTGCAACACACCAGTCTCACATACACCTACTAAACCAACACCAGCAAATAACACACATAAATACACAAAAACATACTCGGAGACTCTAAATAAAAATCTGCAAAAGCAACAGAGACCTCCAAAGCAGACACCCAAGCAACCTCCACACTCCATCACAAACCATGAAACACATACTTCACATAATCAGTGTGCCATGCAATCACAGCCCTTAAGGCAAAATAACATACCCAACACACTAGTAATAGGAAACTCTATAGTCAGGCACACTGATGTCCCACTAACTAGGCTGGACAAGAAGAAGGTTACAGTTAGCTGCCTGTCGGGCGCCAGGATCCGCCACATAACACAAGCACTCAGGTCACTCCAGAACAAGTACAAATATGACTCTGACATTGTCCATGTTGGTGTGAATGACCTGAGACGTACCTCCCTGGACTACATGAAAAGAGACATGGAAGAGCTCTCTGATCACATAGCCCAGGCCGGTATGACCCTGACCCTGAGTAGCATCCTGCCCTAACCAAGAATGATGCCACAGTATAAAGAAAAAATGATCAATTTCAACAATTGGCTAAGTTTCTGGTGTCATTCAAAGGGGATCCAGTATCTGTCCACCTGGGATGACATGCTCGATAAGCCACATTGCTTCACAAGAGATGGCTTGCACCTGTCACCCTTAGGCTTTCGAATACTAGCAAAGGCTTTTGCTGCACCCATAGTGCCTTTTTTAGACAAGGCTCAAAAGACAAACCCACCACCATAAATAGCACAAGTAACCAAAAACTGAGGGTAATGTTACTCAACGCTAGAAGTCTAAACCTCAAAATGCATGCACTCAAGGCACTCCTCAGTATGGAGAACATTGATATCTGTGCAGTAACAGAAACCTGGTTTAAGGCTCTAGAGAGCACCCCAGCACTACCAGGCTATAACTCATACCATACTTTTCAGCCGCAGAACCCAGACAAACACAAAAGGTGGGGTGTATCCATATTCATCAAGGACACCCACACCTCCAGGTAGTGGCACAGCACAATGCCTCAGAGATCATTCATGTGCAACTAACAACTGGCAAAGCTGCAATTTAAATTGTAGCTTGCTACAGATCACCCACCATGACCCACGACCCCCATTCCGCATTTCTGGAGACACTGGAAAATATGAAGGTCCTACCAAATGCCCTAATATTGGGTGATTTCAATTACCCAAACATTAACTGGGAGAACTACTCAAGTACTAACTCCCTTGCCCAACACTTCCTAGAATTTATAAACTCGAACGCCCTGGATCAACTGGTCAACACCCCCACCAGAGGTGACAACATATTGGACCTGGTCATCACCAACATGGGCGACCGGTGTTCTACACCGGAGGACAAACCCTCACTCGTTAGATCACACCATAGACTAATCACTCTGGATATCCAAATTTCGCCCCCACCCCAATCAAGGAAACCACCGTTATAAACTTTTCAAAAGCAAACTTCACATTACTTAAGACCGAGGTGGAAAGGTTCACAGCCCCCATGCTAAAGGACAACGCTGTCCAAGCTGCTGAATCCCATACAAAAGCACTCTATGAGCACCTGCAAGAATGCATGGATCGTGCTATCCCAAGCAAAACCCAGACTCACTCCTCCAAGAAAAGGAAACCAGTCTGGTGGACCCCTGCCATAAGCAAGCTATACAGTAGAAGGCGGAAACTAGTGCAGAAAAGAGTAAAATCCCAAGAAGGAAAGACATCCCTGATTAGTATCAGCAAGAAACTACAATCCCTCATAAAATCATCCAAGGCTAGCTTTGAAAGAAAAATTGTCAAGGACTCCAAAGATAACCACAAAGCATTCTTTAGCTATGTCAAGAACCTAAGTGGAAACTCTCAGATCTGCTCTGAGTTAGTGCAGAATGGCACAAAATACACTGAACTGACTGATATTGCCAACATTCTGGCAGACAGATATAGTGCAAACTTCACCCCCCCCCCCCACACCCTTAAAGGGCCCATAACCATACCAGAAGAATGTAGTGCCCCAGCAATCACTGACACACAGGTTAAAACAGCCCTATCCAAAGCCAAAAATACAGCTTCAATGGGACCAGACAGTGTCCCAGGCTGTGTCTTACATGAGCTCCAAAAAGAACTAACCCCACACCTAAACACACTGTTCAAACTCAGCCTCTCTACAGGCTACATACCCATAGAGTGGCGCACAACAACAGTTATCCTGCTCCACAAAGGTGGAGCCACAATGGACCCTGGGAACTATAGCACTATAAGCCTGACTAGCCTGGTCTGCAAGGCTATGGAGAGCATCATCATGGAATTCATTAACAGAGACACTGGGAACCTTCAAACATTGGTCCCTACCCAGTTTGGCTTTGTTAAAGGCAGATCATGCCTCCTAAATCTGGTGGACTTCTTTGAGACAGTTACCAAGGCTTTAGATGAAGGAAAGGAGGTCCACACAGCCTACCTAGACCTTGCAAAGGCTTTTGACAACATTCCCCATTCTGGTATTATAGACAAGCTCACCAGCCTGAACATAAACCCCTACATCACAAGATGGGTTGCCAATTGGCTCATGGATAGAACCCATATGGTGAGAGTTGCAGGCTCTAGGTCCGAGTCTAAACCAGTTACAAGTGGCATCCCCCAGGGCTCCGTCCTGGGACCCCTCCTGTTCGGTATATACTTCTCAGAGGTACAGGCAAGCACAGGAGGACTATGGCTAACCAAGTTTGCAGATGACTGCAAACTGGGGGCCATAACTGACTCTCCAGCTGATACAGACATCCTCCAGAAGGGTCTTATTGAGACAGATACCTGGTGTCAAAATCATGGCCTCAAGCTAAATGCCAAAAAGTGCATAGTCATCCCCTTTGGAAAAAACAAAGTACCCGTGAACTACCACATACATGGTAGTCCCCTAAATACAGAAAATGTAATAAGGGATCTGGGGACCCAAGTAGATAGTAATCTCTCCTTTGATAATCATATTGCCAAGGTGGTTAGAAAATCCTTCTATGTGGCCCACCTAATCACAAAAGGGTTCGCATCTAGAACAAAAGAGGTTATTGTGTCCCGTTACTCATCACTCATCAGACCCATCATAGAGTACAATGCCCCATTTGGGATGTACCTTACAAGACACCTGCAACAGCTGGAAAGACCACAGAAGTACCTCACCAAGAGGATTACTAGCCTCAAATATATGCGCTATGCAGCCCGACTGAAGAAACTCCAGCTGTACTCAGTTGCATACCGCTAACTCAGAGGTGATCTCTGCCTGACATACAAGGCCATGTCCAACCCAGAATTGATGGACATGCTCCACCTAAAAAAAACAAATCCATGAAAGCCACACGCTGTAGGGATCTAAACCTCACTACAACAATAAATAGGATGTGCTGGAGGGATAGATTCCTGTCCCAGAGACTCCCCATGCTTTGGAACAGGATTCCAATCTACATTAGGCAGAGTCCCTCACAAACACTCTTCAAGAGAAACCTTGATGAGTGGATAGGAAACAGAAAATTTACCCCGGGGATCACTGCAGTGGCTCTGCTTGACCGAGGCACAGGGAACTAATCTAAGGGGGCGGCGAAAGCCAACACGTTCTGGCTAGGCATATAAATGCCCTCAGGCAGATAACCTAGTACTTACCTATGAACCTATGGAGGACTTGGAAGGCAGTTATTATTCCCAGAAAGGCTGAATATATTTCCTTATTCATTACTTTTTTCCAGGCCATTATCATTAAATCAAAAGTTTGTTAAAAAAAATCCAAGATGCACCTCAGAGCATATAGAACTCTGTGATTTCTGGGGTCATAGCAGACCCCCAGCTTAATTCAGTTAGTTACCTGAGGCATAAATTATAATAGGGTCTTGGCCAGTTACAAAGTGCTAAAAGCATGGGGGGGAGGGGTTAAAAAGTGCGACAACATATAAAAAAGCAAAAAAGAAGTAATCTGTGTGGGTGGTGTTGGGCCAGGATGGGGGGAAACTGAGAAGAGCACTGGGAAAGTGCAGGGGAGACTAGTAAGTAACAAGAGGGTGAGCATGAAATGTTGAGTCCAGCTAGACCTATAAGGTGTATATAGTCAGTAAAATGGCTATAATGAGTGTGTTTACACTGAAGCAGTCTATGGATGAAAGTAAATGATCCACATTTATTTGATCACAGGTAATAGTGTGTAATATAATACAGTCCTGTCCCATTGTATTTGGCTCCGCCCATTCATTTGGTTCCTGCAGAGAAACCCCATCCCTTGCTTTGAAGACATTGGCAGCCACTGCTAATGCGTAAGTATATTTTATACTGCAATAGTTGGCTTTATTTCATATGAATGTAATCTAATAATTAGCAAACGTATGTATGATTGTTAATGTAAAGTATATTATGTCTGTTCATGTATATTATGGAATGTTTTCTTTAAAAATGTTTCAAATATGTTGGAGCTTTTCTTCCCAGGCCTCAACTGAAAAGGGGTTTTTGACTAAACTTAGTCGAACTAATCCAATAAACAAAAGCAAAATAAAATAAAGTAAAATAAAGTCTTGTTAATCAGTGGTAAATGATAAACTCATCTCAGATAAACAAATTCATGTGTAATAAAGACCAGCTTCGAGAACTTTAAGCAATATGACTACCAGCATAGTTATGAGCTAAATATGCAAAGGAATGAGAAAATACAAACTGAAGAAGAAAATAGCATTCAGTTAGGTAGAATGTGTCCAGAAAAATCTAATCTACAGATAACTAGATCTCCTAGCTATTTCTTACTATGAAATACAGGCCCTGATGAATCTGAGTTAGAAGAATATTAAAAATCATAACTCTCAAATATCCAGATTTCTGCCTTTTTCTCATAAAATTTGTGTTTTTCAGGTACATCATTGAGGACTAAAGTCACTAAATAATAACAGACAATTGAGATTCAGACTTAATACCCTTAAGACAATGCATGATAACACAAAACATTTTATTCTGTCAATTTTCTAAGTATATAAGAACAGTATTTAAAAATTGTGCCTATTTTGGGCCTTTGTCCCCACCCCCAAAATTTTTGGCTTTGTCCAGATTTCTTGTGCTAAGAGTCTGAAAGGTATGTTAAGAATATATACAGGCATAACAAAAACATTTTCTCCAGGTGTTTCACCAAGTTCTTCCAGCAAAGACAAGAGAGAACAAAGACCAAGCTCACGTTTTTATACATTTCAGTTCCTCAGTTGTGCACTAAGATTTTATTTCATCATTACCTCTAGCAGGAAGCACTACATCAGCTGCCTTAGTTGTTTTGCTTTCCCACAGTTAAAGTAATAATAACAGTTTTGCAACCTGTAAAGCAGAAGGGCTTAACTAGACCATCCCATCTACAATAAAGACCAACAATATGCAGGATGCCAAAATGCATTTCTTAACTGCCTACATTTTAATGTCTGCTTTTTTTCACAGTTCTAGTCAGCTAGTTCTTTTAAGTGGACTGTGATTACAATATATGACATGCTAGCAAAAGAGAAGCAAGCATTTAAGAACATTATATGTCCCTTCATTTCCTTTTGTATTTAAAAATAGAAAAATCCTCACTTTCCTAGGTCAAGAAATAATCAGGGAATAAGAAAAGAGAAGAAACAATACATAAGAGTTTTAACTTACTTTTCCTTAGCCCTGGCACTGCACCCACCATCTAGCCCATGTCATTAAACTAATGGTACTTTATTTAATTTATATTCATGATATTACTTTTCTTCTTCCCCATTTCTTGTTACCTGTTTTGTTATAGTTGCTTTCCTATCCCTTCAACCAGGCCATTTATTCTTTGTCATTGTAAATGTCTAGTACCACATGTCCAGCTATCATTTTTATTAGATTTTCTGTCCTTTTCCCTGTCCATTTATAACTATTTAGTTTCCATACCCATTCCCTTTGCTGCCTCACCACTCTCAGAGTTAGATATACTGGGGCATGGATTGATACCCCCCACTTCTTAACCTCTACATCCTCTAAACACCTCTCCATTCTCTGAAATATGTCCAAACTATGTATTTCATTTGCTCTAGGTTTTCTAAAAGTAAAATACTGCATAGACATCTTTCTTACCTCCAGAATGTCTTTCAAGTTCTCACCTTTTCAGTTCATCTGTTTCTCTCTCTCTGTCTTTGTAGATATTCCTTTTTTTCCTGAAGAAAACTATCCTTTTTGTGGCATGTGGTAATGGTGAAGATAGTGTAGCATCCTGAAAATGTAGGTTTAAACATGTTAACACTTAGCTACAGGGAACTGCATGCTGTTTAGTACAGAGTCCCGGATCCATAACTAAGACAAGATGAAGGAAGTGGCTGCCCCAGGTGCAGTGCAAGCTGTTAAGGGGCATAATCAGTAGGTGCAATGGTGCGGGAATGCCAGTACTGCATTTGCAATCACAGCTGAAGCACTGAAGTGCATAGTCTCTGGTAATTTCAGAGCAGCTTTTTTTTGTCTTCAGCACTAGGAAAATGAGAAAACTTATTTTCCTGCATAGTCCTTTTAAAATAATTTCAGAATAAACACTTGTAGAGGCTGGAGCATGTCTAAATATTACATGGTGTCACTAGTGAAAATATATTTGCAGAAGTGAAGAAATGTATCTGTTTTCAAGATTTATTGTCTGAGAGTAAAGCAGTACAAGCTACAGTTAGAACAATGTTCTAGGTGCAACCATCAGGAATTATTTTGCTACAAAGCAATTAAGCAAAAACTGGAAAATTTGGATTTAGAAATTCCATTTATTTCCTCAGCATGAGTGGGGCAGTTAGGAAGACTCACCCTCAATATTTTGACTTACACAATTTCAAATTATCAATAATGTTGAAGATGCACTTCTTTTAAGTCTGTTTGCCATTTCATGGCATATATGGATAAAGGTCTGACTATGTACTAGCCATCCTGAGGTTGATTAGTGGCTCAGACATTACAGGGGTTCACTGAGGTACAGAAAGGAATGATGATTTGCAGTCTTCTTGAATCGTTCTCTGGCATAAAGTTGAAGGGTACATGACTGCACTGTGTACTCTATATAGAAAGCCTAATGGAGACTGAAGAATCCTTGGAGGTGCTTTGCTTTTAACTAGATAGGGCCACACACAGTGGGGATGCCTCTTATAGAAGTGTGAGGCATGCCCCTTATCTGCACTCATTGCACAATACCTGTTGGAACTTAACAGACACTGAAATGATCACTGTTTTTCAAACAGACATTCTCTGAGTGCTAGTTTATCTCTACTATGTTTTTGTAGCTCCCAACTATCCCATTTCCTCTCCACTCAGTGACCTTACTTGTTGTTTCTATTTCCATGTAATTGATCTGTTTTTTGACCTGACAGCTATTGTATCCCTAATTATCCCTGTAGGCAGGACATTTTGAAAAAGCTTCTGGTCCTCTTGAGCTCCTTTGCTTCAATAGGGAGTCCTCTGATAGTTTTTGTTTTCCTTGTGTTATAACACTTGTATCTTTTTTCACTGAATGTTACCTCACTGTGCCTTATAATCCTTCCTTCTTGATACCTACAGTATAATGCTGAAATCTTCAGAAAGGATGCAGAACAAATTTTCTGAAGTTCGTATTTCAACATCTTGTTATTTTTTGTATGGTCATTTTCTGCACCCCTTCCTCCTACTTTTTACCATCGCACTTGTATTGCTCCATTATTTATATTTTTCTGTCTTTGCTCTACTCCTGAGCCTCTTTTATCCCATATTGTTTATGAGCCATATCTCTAGACTATAGTTGCTCCCATTTCCACCCCTTCTCCTAGACATAAAATTCCTTCTCAAATGTTGATTTTCCCATGTCTTTTGTTGTAAGCCTCCCTCATACTCCCTCAATCGGCCTGTATATCTGTCATCATCTTCAGCATATATTGTCCTTTTACCTTCACACTACAATAACAGTATCTCCCTTCCCTTCCTAAAAAACTTTTGCTTGCTGGCATTTACTTATGTGGCACCCCTTTCAGCTTGTCTGTCTTGCTTTTTACTTTCTTATGTAAGCCCAGGATGACCAGAGAATATCTTTAATAACTGTTTGTTTCTGATACCAATGGTTCTCAGCCACCTCACTCAGTTCTGCTCACATTCCCCATCATCAGAGCTTTCTTCCCCTTCCTCCAGACTTTCAGATGACTCCTTGCTTCCCTCTCTTTTGTCACATCTCTTTCAGTCTCTGTATTGGCTTTTCTGTTAACTCATTGCATGAGATACAGGTATCTTCAACTTTCTTACCAGCCAGAAATGAAGCAGCAATTCAATCCCTGTAGTGCTAAGAGTGTCACTTCCTTTACTCTTTGTCAGAACTGTTTGCTGCTTCACTATTAGCCACCAACATCGAGACATCTCCGGCCCCCAACATTCTCATGGCAGGACATTTAGAGGAACATAATGCCTGGCAGGCTGACCTTGTTTGCATCTGCTAATCTGTTCTTCTGTCTCCTGTTCTCTTCTCCTCAGTGGTCATATCTGTCAGCCTGTCAACATATTTCATCTCCCCAGTTAACTGTGAACATGGTTTTGGATGGAGAAGTTGTGTGATAACCTCTTAGGATGGCTAGATACATTATTGAGGGCAGCTCCATCTCTACCCAAGACTGAAGCTCTCATCTGACTTCATTAATAAGCATTGTTCTATTAATGAGCAACCAGAAATAATTTGGAATTTTTCCTTTGTATCCATACTATTTTTAACTTATCTAAATTGCTTTAGAACTAGCTTTTTTCCTCTTTAGAGTGAAATATTTTAGGACATGCTTTCATACCTCTCAATTTTCTCTTATTTTGCAGAATGTCTCTGACTTTGACTCCGAGTTTGGTCCTGTTCCTCATAAAATAGTTGATGTTCTGGTAACTCACTGAGAAGTACAGTCAGTCAGTTATGGTAAACATTAGTGCACCATGCTTCTTATTGTTCAGAAAATGCAAGTTGATGCAAAACCTATTCTTCTATTAAAAGTTTTAAATGAATTACATCAAATAGTTCCTGACACTGGACCTTTGTCCCCCATTATTTTTGGATTTATCCAGAATTATTGAGCAAACAAGTTGAGAGGTTTGCATGCTCTGGGCTTCTACTTTTTTCACTGCCATGGACACCCTGTGTATCTGCTTAATATTCAAATCCATCTTCTCTGGTATCCAAAGTGGCTTTCTCAAATGTCTTCGCATTTGTTCATAGCTTGCATTCAAGGCTGAGTATGTGTGGAGCCCTACTAATTTAAGTGTCACCAAATGCAAGCTGTTCTCCAAAGTCTCTGTTTTATTGATGGCAGTCTGTTTGTAACTGTCTCTCCAGAAAGTGTAAGTTTTGAAAAATGCAGGCACTTTTCTGATTTCTGCAGTTTATAATCTGCTTCTATCTGTGTATTTCATGCACCTTGTTACTCTGCCACTATTCCTTTTAGAGCTTCTTTGTCTGTACCACCACCTGCTAGTATATAATTTATTAATAAACTTTTTCTACTAGCACTGCATTCTCTAAGTCCACATTTTTGTTAAGCATGTCTTCTTATTTTTTCAAGGTTTGCAAGTTTTGAGGTAGAAATGGCCATGATATATATATATATTTTTTTTTTTTTGAAAAGAGATAGATTGGATAGGAGGGACAGATAATTTTTAAACGATAGTAGAGAGGAGATATCCAGATTGAGCTCAGAGAGAGTCGATAGTAATTTGCAGTGGGATACCATGGCAAATGCCTTTGACAGGTCTAGGAAGACAACAGATACTAAGTTACCAATATTTCTTTGTTGGTTGATGTGGTCAGTAAAGGATATAAGGGCAGAGGTGGTACTAAGGTTTGGCCAAAATCCATGTTGGGAATTTGCTAGCAGGTTATATTGAAGAAGATGATTCAGTAGTTGGGTGTGTACACATTTTTCTAATATTTGTGATAGGGGAGATAGTATAGCTATGGGGTGATAATTACTAAGTTCTGTTGAGGAATCACCTTTATGTAGGGGGACGACATAAGACATTTTCCAGAAAGAGGGGACAGTGTGTTCAGCTATGGATTGACTGATGAGTATGGAAACAGGGTAGGCAATGGCAGAGGCAGCAATCCTGAGGTAATCAGTGGGAAGCTTATCAGCAGTGAGAGTGGTGGGTTTCAGTTTGGAAAGGTGTTTACGAATTAGGTCAGTGGCAACTGGTTTAAGAGAGAATTGGGAGTTGGTCTTATGGTGACAGCTTTGTATTTTGGGGGTATTTGTAGTAGTAGTGGGAAAATTGTTGAATAACTTTTGGATGGAGGAGGTAAAATAGTCATTAAATTTGGTGGCAATATCATTGTTATATTAGTGACATGAATGCACATAAAATTACAAAAAAGAAAACTAATCAATTCAAAGATTTTTTTTAAAGGACATCCCTGATTTTTCCGGAATATTTTGGTCTATTCTTCTTAAAATTGGCGATATATTTTTTAAATTTAGAGTCAAAATAGGGATAATCAAAAAGTGCATTAAGTCATATCACCTTATGCAGTCAAATTTTTTAAAATTAAAGTGTCAATATTTAAAAAGTGTACCTGATTTTAGGGTCTTTGTCACTGATTACTTTTGGATTTGTCTCTGGTTCTGACACTGGACTTGAGTAATATCTTGATCTCACCAAGAATGATGCCTAAACAGCAAGACAAGATAACTGGTTGCTTTTAGTTTATTAAATAAACAACAATTGGCCAGCATGTTGTGTGAACTGGAACACTCTGAACAAAAGACTCCAACAAGCTAGTAGAAATACATAGCTTTTATTTCCAAACCGGTTTCGGCTAAGTTGCCTTCATCAGTGAAAAAAATCAATGTTACAAAGCATAGAACTCATAAATATTTATATGCATCACCAACCAATGGGAAACATGGTATGTTCCCGCTCCTGAGTCCTGATTATATATACAATGAAGTGACAAAAGTAGAATAATTAAAGTTAAACAAAACAAAAAACAAAAGCTAATAATAGTTATTTCATAATGATAATATACAGTAATGTATATATGAGAATACATAATAATCTCAACAATAAAGGAAAAAACAAAGATCAGAGCAAGGGTCATAATCATATACAATAAAGTGGACTAAGAATAAAATAGTAAAGTTATACCAAACAAAAAACAAAGGCTAGGAATAGTCATTTCATAATGATAATATGCACTAGTGTATGTATGAAATATATATATGTGATTAATCATAATAGTCTCAAAAAATTAAGGAAAAAACAGAAATCCGAGCAAGGGTCATAATTACTAAAAATATATACCAAGGATGTGGAGAAAACATATATGGATGGAAATAAAAAACATTAAGTCTATGGATGCAAAAAGATATACATATTGTTGTATATATAAATTAGTACCAAAGTAATATGAAAATGATATAACCATACTGGTTTTGATGATCTAAACATGTAAGTAAACCAAAACCACCAATAATGAATGACAAAAAAGTGCAAATATTGTCATAACAAGGAACAACTCATAAGAATATGTAACAAATACAAAACATCAAACCACTGAGAAATGGTGTAGTAGTGTAGATATACATAATGTTGTACAACAAAAATTATATAGTCCATAGGTATAAAGAAGCATAATATAGTAATATAACCTTATAAACGGTATAGATGAGGTATGGCATAGAATCCCCATAAAAATTTTCACAAATGGTCATTCAGACCTGGTGGAAATAGTGCCCCCAGGGTAATGATCCAATATTTCTCCTTGTGGTTGAGAATACTATGCCATCCTTGTGAGTTGCTTCTATCACCAATGATTTTATCTATGATCATGAATGTAAATTGAGTATTTTGATGTTTCAATGTATGTCTATATAGGGCATTGGTTTCTTTTTTATTTTTAATATCACTCCTATGTTCATTCATATGGGTTCTAAGGGACCGGGAGGTTTGACCCACATAAAAGGCCGAACATTGGCAGGTAGCTAAATAGACCACCCAGTTGCTGCTGCAGTTGCCAAAGATTTTGCATTCATGCACTTTGCTGGTATTCTGGCTGGTAAATTGTTTAAATTTTCTAACCTGTTTGCAAGATCCACAGTGACCACAAGGGAAGGTGCCCAGCAGTTCATCTCCGGACATAGCCATTTGTTTATATATGGCTCCCCCACTTTCCTTGTGCTTAAAGTGAGAGAACAAAGAACCTAGTGTTTTACCTCTTCTGTATGTAAAGTGACACTGTGGACCCAAAAGTGGTCTGAGCTGGTCATTTGCCAAAAGAATGTTCCAATGTGTGTTAATTATGCCTCTGATGGCATTATGATTTCTGCCATAAGTGGTAACAAACCTGATAGTTGATTTGGAAGGATTGGTATCACGTATTTTGTATTGTAATAATGTATGCCTATCAACCTTGGTGGATCATTCCCATGCCCTGGCAATATCCTGTTCTTTGTGACCTCTGTCTACAAATCTATGATACAGATCTAAACTGGCTTGTTCGTAGTCTTGTTGTGTTGAGCTTATGCGTTTGATACGCATAAATTGTGATTTGGGTATGCTGCGGATGGTGTGGCGTGGGTGCATGCTTGAAGCGTGAAGTAATGTGTTGTATTGGGGGTATTTACGATATGTCTTAGTATTTAGGGTATGATCAATATTTCTGGAGACTGTGACATCCAAAAAATTGATAGTTTGTAGATTGCATGTAACCGTAAACTCGATCCCCCAAATGTTGCCATTCAGGTATTCAACAAATTCCTGTAAGTATATGGCGTCCGCACACCACACCATCCAGCAATCATCCAAATATCTGCACCATATGTCAATTTCCACAAGATAGATGTTGTGAAGTGGATCATATATCATACATTCTTTGAAAAAAGCCATGAATAGATCTGCATAAATTGGGGCAAAAGAGGCTCCCATGGCCGTGCCCTGGAGCTGCCGGTAGCATTCCCCTTGAAAGTAGAAAACATTTTTGTTCAATACATGTTCAGCCATGCAAATTAGCAATGTATTAAACACAGGGGAATATAAGGCAGACAGCTCTAACCAGTACTGTAGAGCTTGTAGACCCACCCAATGGGGAATGCTAGTGTACAGAGCTTTGACATCTAATGAGCCCATAAGCCAACTAGGCTTTAATTGTGTATCCTGAATGATCTGTAAAAATTGTGTAGTGTCCTGTAATCTTGCCCTGACAAGACTCAATAAAGGTTTTAAATATTGTGTGAGGAACATGGATAGTGGTTCTGTCAAAGATCCAATGCCCGAGACAATTGGTCTGCCCGGAGGTTTTAAAATTGATTTATGAATTGTAGGAAGATATAAAACGTGTTTCTGTGGATCTTTAACCATAAGATGTTGAACATTATTCTTGCTGATAATGCCTTCTTCTTCTGCTAGATTCAAGAAGGAGTCTATTTCCTTCTTGAATACTGGAGTTGGATCAATAGCCATACTCATGTAACAACTTGTGTCAGATAATTGTGACGTGCCCTCATTGAGACAGTAGCTCATGTTCATAACTACTATTGCTCCACCCTTGTCTGCTGGTAGAATTGCAATGTTGTGATTGTTCCCTAGCTGTTGTAAGGCCGTATTCTCAGGAGGTGATAAGTTGTGTCCAAGTATGCTAAATTCTTTGTGTTGGAAATGTAGATCCCTGAGTACTGATTGTAAAAAAATGGATACATGTTTGTTCATTGGTGGCTGAAATTCAGATTTGAGAAATCTGAATTCATTAGATCTTTGAGAATCCCTATCAGAAAAAAACAGTTTTAGGTTTAGATTGTGGCAGAAACTAATAACATCTGTAACAACATTATATTATTCAGAAAAAAACCCCGGTACAAAACCAAGTCCTTTATTCAACAATTCTTCTTGTTCATGAGACAATGTTACATCGGACAAGTTTAAAACATTCTGATAAACACAATCAGTTATGTCAGAAGGTTCTGAATCAACCCCTTTAAGGAGTTGGATTTTGTTCCTGTGCTTATGTTTGCGTCCACCTCGACGCCTTGTGCCATTTCTAAAGGGACTGTCATATTAGATCTTTTGTGGTTAGGTGATTCTTTATATCCAACACTATCATTGTCTGTATATGAGGAATCCTCCCCTGATGTGCTTGTATTGGACTTTTCCCGGGTTTTTAAGATTGATCTAGGTCTTTTTCTAGTTCCGGTAACTGTTGATCCCTGACCAGCATCCATAAATCTAACTGTTCTATGAGACTCAAAAGGATGTCCTCTCTGATAATACGAGATGTCCCTATTAAATTTTTTGATTTTTCTTTCTCTGGTTAGTTTGTCATGGTTTGCCAACTCCTTGGACAATTTTTTGGTGGATTCAATGAATGTGGGCAGGGACTCAATTTTTTTTTACATTCCTGAATTGAATCCACCAAAAAATGCATGCATTATTTTATATGATGTTTGGTTTGATACTTTCTATGGGTATATATTTCTTTAAGACTAATTACTGACCGGAAATAATTATTAGTTTCAACTAATTACTGATATTGTAAATACCATCCACTGTAACAAATGTATTTAGTTCTGTTGAAGTAGTAGATGTTAACACGATAAAAGCATTAATATGCTGTGGTATTTAAGTTTTTAACAAATTTGGTATTAAAGTTTACCATTTCATTCATGCAGTAGATTAATGTCTTTATGGAAAAATGCTGACATTCAGAATTAGTTACTTTATTCTGTGGAAATCTCTGTTAGCAGAACTGGTTATGTTTTGTTGTTTTCTATACGGAACTGTCCTGCTGACACTGGTTGTGCTAGTTACTAGTTATTTTTTTTAGTGGTTATCGCAATGTCCACCAGTTTCATTGTTCAAGCAATGGTCGATGATTTTCCTGGAGAATGAGGAACGTTGATTGGAGAATTGACGCAAATGGTGAGATTACTAAGCTAATCACTTTCCACAGCATGGATTGGCTCACAAGCTCCTTCCAAGGTTTCTTCACTCACCTGTAATCAGGAACAGCTTTTGGCAAAAAGATTAACATACTTGGTGCAACATAAGTGAATGTTGTAGATACTTTAATTAATACAAGACGTTTGACGAACTGGAAGGATTAATCCATGCCTGGTGGTGTAAATTGTAGGACTGGAGGAGCGTTTTTTTTTATTATGATGCACCAGACACTGTATTAACTTGCTAAATGCTAATTTTCTATTTAACAATGAGGTACAGAGTGGTGGAAAGTCTTCATGCTTGGACAAATTAAGTAAGTTGAAATGGACATTATTTAAATACTGCTCACTGTTGTTTGATAACCGTTTTTAAGGGAATGTATGCTAAGAAAACAGGTCCCAAAAGGACTAAGAGTTTTTAAATGTCCAAACAATGTTATTAATGGCAGAAGATTTCATTCTGAAATTAAAAACATTTTACCTGTGAGGCTTTGAAATCCTGAGATATATCATTTTGAATAACGAGAGAACACTTGAAATTTTATTTACTGAAATTGATTTATTGAGTAAATATATTCAGAAAGATTTATTTTATACCCTAGATGAATATAAAGATAAGTTCAATAAAGTTTTTTTTAGAGGTGGACGAAAAATGTTTTGCCTGTAAAAAAAGAAAAGAAGCTAAACTTGTAAGAGACAAAAGTGACTATGAATTAAATTGGGAATACCCTCTACCCAAGGGAAACATGTATGATACAGATTATAACAATTATTATGAGAAAAGAGACAATGAAAAAATACTGAAAATAATGTTGATGGAGACAACTTTTGTTCATCTAATACGAACTCTAAAGAAAACAGTTCCACCATCAGTATGGATGACCTTTTAGAATTTCCTCCTTTATAACAGTTGAATCAACTATTAAACAAGGACTAGAGTCTAAGGGGGTTTCATCCAAATTCCAAAAGGAGGAGAAGAGGCAAAGGAAGAGGACGAAGATGAGTCAAAATAAATTGTTTGTGATCCTGTTACCTATTATACAAGATGGGGTGATGTTTGTAAAAGAAAATGTTAAGGTTTTTCATTATAGTAATAGTCTTAATCATACACATTTTTCTGTCTTAAAATTTTTTTTTTCTTTTGTTCCATTAAGAACCTTTAATCTTAACTAGACTTTGGTAGATTTTAAGCTATTTTTATGTAAAATGAGTTTTGAAACTGTATTTGACTAGAATAATTATAGGTTACAAGCTGTATTTTAAAATAAAAATATATACAACCCTCCATTACACCCAGTGTTACAGAACTTCGAGAGTTTAGTTGAGTATGAACTTAGAGCATTAGCTTTCAGGAAGAATGATAATACGGCATTTAATTTATCCAAAGAAGAATACAAAGTATTGAAGGAATTAACACAAAATGTTAAATTACATATCATGAAACCAGATAAAGAGGGCGGACTGATGATAATGGATACTACTGACTACTTAGTGAGGATGCTTAATGCTTTAAATGAAAGTAATACTCAGCAGTGTCTAAAAACAAAGTACATATAAAGTATCAAAAATAGATTCGATGCTCAACGATATGCTTATGCAAAAAGTCATAGATAGCAACACCTTTGAGTTCTTATCTAATAAGCATCCGAGGATATCAGTGATCTTTGGTATTCCTAAAATATAAAAATACATGAATAATCCCCCTTTTAGGTTAAAAGTAACAGCGAGGGGTTCAAAAACATACCCACTTGCGTGTTTTATTGTCAGGAAATTAAAACCATTTCATGGGGTCAAGACCCACATAGTACAGGATTCCTGGGATTTTTTTAAGTAGATTTAACCAATTAATGTTTTATGAAGAAAATGTATTTGTTACAACAAATGTAGTGAACATTTTCATAACAATTCCAATGAACTGGGCTTGGTATAGTTTGAAGAGGCTCTTACAAAATGTGATTTTTTAGATTGTAGACATTCATATTCCACATGATTTTATGAAGCTGGTTTTGAAATATAACTTCATATATCATGAAGGAGATATATATATATAGACAAAATACTGGAGTAGCTATGGACATGGCTTGTGCCCCTATTTTTGTGAACCTAGTTTTATATCTGTGGGAATTAAAGTTGCTATAAATTCCCCATAGTTTAAATTATGACACTTTATACAAGCATTTTAGATATTGTTTGTGTTATTTGGGCAGGTAAAAAGTTCAGTTAGCTGAATTCATTAATTATTTGCAAGATGCTACTAGTTTTTTAAGTTTATGTATGAAATACAAGTTACAGCACTTGGATGGATATTTCTATAATTAAGAACATTGAATTGAAGCAATATACTTCAAGAATATACCGTAAATGTTACTGTAATTCTTATTTACATTACAGTAGTTCACACCCTTTATTCAAGAAAGAAAACATTGTAAAGGGGCAATTTGTTAGAGCTGCACGAATGACATCCTTATTTAACAATTTTTATTGAAGAAAGTAACTATATACATAATCTGTTTTTAGAGAGGGTATACCCAGAATGTTTATTAGAAGAAATAAAAAATGAAATAGTAACTAGATAGGATAAAAAATACTTTCCCATTATCTGGGAACATACAACAGAGAAACTACTTTTTCTGTTAAGGATCATAATGTGACTAATCCTTTTAATAAAGTATTATGTTTGGAACACAATCAAGAGAGTACATATATTAAAAGATAGGGGAGAATATTGGGAAATGTTCAAACAATTGCCCACAACTTTAAAAGTATTTTCAGAACCTGTAAAATTTGTATATAAAAGGGAGACCCTTGAAAGATTTATGATCAGAGAGACTAGTGGAAATCAAAACAAGAAGAAGAGTTTAAAAATAGGAATGTTTAACTGTGGTGCATATAACCAATGCCCACATATTAGTAATAAAAGGGAAATAGTAGTTCATGCAGGAAATAAGCAAATTCAAGCAAAACAATATTATAATTGTAACACTTGTGGAGTGATATACATTGCAATCTGTGAAAACTGAGAATCTTTTTATGTAGTAGAACCAAAACAGCCCTCAAAAAACACATATATAAACATATATATGACATTAATAAAGACAAGGACACAAATGCCTTAGCAAAATGTGAGGATATGCAAAGAGAGTTATTTTAAGTTTTCTGTCCTTGAGTAAGTACATAAGGATCACAGAGGAGGACAATGGAAAACAAATGAGAATACATGGTATTATTCTGGCAGTTGTCCTTGGAAGCTAACAAAGAACCAGGGCTAAATGAAATACTTTCAGTACTACCTGTTCTTAAATTAAGATCAGCTAAACTATAATATTATGATAAATATGAGTTTTAAAATGAAAAATACACAGATCCCAGTCTCTCCACTCGTAAAAAAAAAAATTAAATTTAAAGTGCGTTAAAATAGCGATACACTTTTCGTCAAGACTAATGATTTAACTTCTTCAGAAACTTTTAAAAAATATCACAAAGCACTATTTATAGTGTAGCTATAACAAGCATTCAATAATCCATTTAATGTCTTAAAGACATATGCTATGAATTTTAACATTCTCTTCGAGGCATTTTTATTTTGTTAATATACCCTGTTACAGGATTATACTCACTTGGACTAGCATAGTTTTAACACTATCATTTACACTATTTAGAACCATATATATATTTTAATAAGTACTATTTAATGGTGCAATAAGTAAAATGTAAAAATATATAAATATATAAATACTACACATTTCAATATAGTTAACAATGCGTTTGACCCAAATGCAATAAAAATGTGTATATTTAGTAAATATAAAATTAATATTAATATAAAAATAAATATTAATAGGAAAATTAGTATAAAATTAATCATTTAATTAATTTAATCAAAATAAATTAAATTCCAATAAGATAAACATTTATCCACCAATAGATATGTACACATAAAAAGGCATTCAAGCATGTAAAAATGTGTACACATAAGCTTTTAAACATGTAAGCATATAAACATATACCATATAAACATATAGCTCCCAGAATTCTATTGAGCCCATTTTTAACCCACACTAGGGAAGAATTTACTCCATCATCTCAATCTAAAATTCTTATTAACCAACTAGTTTTCGTTAATATTGGTATGTATGATAATCTAGATATAAAAGTTTTTTTACTTCACTAGCATTACCTAACTAGGGTTTTCAACCTTAATATGCACATAATGGAGCTCATTTCATTAATGCCTGGAAATTGACAGGCATTCACTCTGAGCTGCCATAGGAGTTCTTTCCTCTCCAACTTCAAAGACTCTTGTCCACCCCTTTCATCTTTCTTCAATTGGTCGATGACCCTAAATTTAAATTCATGGCCAACAAACTCACTTCTATGTCTAGCTAATTAATTCTCTAATTAATTCCTGCTAATACAATAGATGTGCTCATAAATTCTTTCACCAAGCTTTCTATTGGTTTTACTGATATAGAAAGCAGGACAGCATATACATTTAGCTAGATATACCACTTGTTTGCTGTTACAGTTAAATCTCCCATTGGACCTATATTTCATATTACCTATTCTAAAGTTACAACCTACATCAACGTATTTACAAAACCTACACATGTTACACTTATACATGCCTTTTTTATTGGTGTATTTTCGGCATTTGGCTTCCAGAATTTCTTTTAAATTGTTACCATGCCTATATATAATTTTAGGCCTTTCTGGAAACATTTCCCTAAGATGCTTATCACTCATCAAGAGGTCCCAATTTTTTGTGATAATATTTGTTATTTTATGGGAGTCAATGTTAAATGTACATATAAAACCACAGGTATTAACCGTTTCTTCATTAATACTCACCACTGAACCCCCTCCATTTGCCTTATTCAGTATTGGGACATAGTCCCCTACTGATCTTTTATGCTGGACTTCCTTGATGATCCCCTGAAGAAAGTGCAATGGATAACCTCTCTGTGTAAAAAGGTTAGACATCAGAATGCACTCCTCCTCGAACTCCTCAGCTTTAGTTGTCATCCTGGCTGCCCTAACTAGCTGCCCCTTAACTACAGATCTCTTCTGATATGTAGGGTGACAGCTATATGTAAAGGACCTATATTCATCTATCCCACATGAAGTTGGGATTGAATGGGTTTCACACATGTTAAGGATTTTAGATGCACCCACTAGTGAGATCAAACTAGTGGAAGAACTGATAGATACGGTTCTTTCATACAATTATGTAATGTTCAACAATGACATTTTCCATCAAAAGGTTGGAGTGGCAATGGGCTTTCCATGTGGAGCTGGCCTGGCGAACCTAGTAATGGCATATTGGGAAAGAACTTTCGTATTAAACAACTCGGATTTTGGGGACAAAATCTTGTTTTACACGCGTTTTTTGGATGACATATTTATCCTATTCCAAGGAACTGATGTTGAATTAAAGGGCTTGTTAGAAATGTTTAACAGCAGTACCCTTTTCTTGAGTTTCACATCTAATTATAGTAAAGATAGAATAGTATACCTGGACATGGATTTAAGGAAGGATTATGATGAAAAGATGTTTGTTTCCAAGATCTATCAGAAAGAGACTTATTCCAATATGTATTTACATTTCACTAGCTGTCACCCTACATATCAGAAGAGATCTGTAGTTAAGGGGCAGCTTAAGATGACAACTAAAGATGAGGAGTTCGAGCAGGAGTGCATTCTGATGTCTAACCTTTTTACACAGAGAGGTTATCCATTGCACTTTCTTCAGGGGATCATCAAGGAAGTCCAGCATAAAAGATCATTAGGGGACTATGTCCCAATACTGAATAAGGCAAATGGAGGGGGTTCAGTGATGAGTATTAATGAAGAAACGGTTAATACCTGTGGTTTTATATGTACATTTAACATTGACTCCCATAAAATAACGAATATTATCACAAAGAATTGGGACCTCTTGATGAGTGATAAGCATCTTAGGGAAATGTTTCCAGAAAGGCCTAAAATTATATATAGGCGTGGTAACAATTTAAAAGAAATTCTGGAAGCCAACTGCCAAAAATACATCAATAAAGAAGACATGTATAAGTGTAACATGTGTAGGTTTTGTAAATACATTGATGTAGGTTGTAACTTTAGAATATGTAATATGAAATATAGGTCCAATGGGAGATTTAACTGTAACAGCAAACAAGTGGTATAGCTAGCTAAATGTATACTGTCCTGCTTTCTATATCGGTAAAACCGATAGAAAGCTTGGTGAAAGAATTTATGAGCACATCTATTGTATTAGGAGGAATAAATTAGAGAATGCATTAGCTAGACATAGAAGTGAGTTTGTTGACCATGAATTTAAATTTAGGGTCATCGACCAATTGAAGAAAGATGAAAGGGGTGGACCAGAGTCTTTGAAGTTGGAGAGGAAAGAACTCCTATGGCAGCTCAGAGTGAATGCCTGTCAATTTCCAGGCATTAATGAAATGAGCTCCATTATGTGCATATTAAGGTTGAAAAACCTAGTTAGGTAATGCTAGTGAAGTAAACAACTTTTATATCCAGATTATCATACATACCAATATTAACGAAAACTAGTTGGTTAATAAGAATTTTAGATTGAGATGATGGAGTAAATTCTTCCCTAGTGTGGGTTAAAAATGGGCTCAATAGAATTCTGGGAGCTATATGTTTATATGGTATATGTTTATATGCTTACATGTTTAAAAGCTTATATGTACACATTTTTACATGCTTGAATGCCTTTTTATGTGTACATATCGGTGGATAAATGTTTATCTTATTGGAATTTAATTTATTTTGATTAAATTAATTAAATGATTAATTTTTATACTAATTTTCCTATTAATATTTATTTTTATATTAATATTAATTTTATATTTACTAAATATATACATTTTTATTAGATTTGGGTCAAACGCATTGTTAACTATATTGAAATGTGTAGTATTTATATATTTATATATTTTTACATTTTACTAATTTTACCACTAAATAGTACTTATTAAAATATATATATGGTTCTAAATAGTGTAAATGATAGTGTTAAAACTATGCTAGTCCAAGTGAGTATAATCCTGTAAGAAGGTATTTTAACAAAATAAAAAATGCCCCGAAGAGAATGTTAAAATTCATAGCATATGTCTTTAAGACATTAAATGGATTATTGAATGCTTGTTATAGCTACACTATAAATAGTGCTTTGTAATATTGTTTAAAAGTTTCTGAAGAAGTTAAGACATTAGTCTTGATGAAAAGTGTATCGCTATTTTAATGCACTTTAAATTAAAATTTATTTTTTTACGAGTGGAGAGACTGGGATCTGTGTATTTTTCATTTTGGAAGTTTTTGGAATATTTTCTAAATATGAGTTTTAAATCTTTAATTAACATTTTAACAGTATTATTAGATTTCTATGCATTGTTTTGTATAATGCTTAGTGTGATATTTTTAAGGGTGTATATTTCTTTAAGACTAATTATTGACTGGAAATAATTATTTGTTTCAATTAATTAAACCCAGCCATTGGGGATGCACAAGTCCATGCATTTCTTTGTGCCAGTCCCAAGCTCGGATAAATGGGGAGGGTTGCGTCAGGAAGGGCATCCGGCATAAAATTTGGCCAAATTATTCATGCGGACACCAGTAAATATTTACATACTGGATCGGTTGAGGCCCAGGTTAACAATGACTGCCACCAGTACTTTTAGCCAACAGGGTGCTGGCGGAAATTGGGCTACTGTTGGCCAAAGGAGGAGAGGAGGTGGAAGGCATGGCCGAAGGCAGGAAGAGAGGAGAAAGGCTAGGACTGTGGTAGTGAGGGTTGGAACTTTGAATGCTGGCAGTATGACTGGTATAGGGAGAGAGCTAGCCGATGTGATGGACAGAAGGAAAGTTGGTATATTGTGAGTGCAAGAGACCAGATGGAAGGGGAGTAAGGCTAGGTGTATCAGAGGTGGGTTCAAATTGTTTTATCATGGTGTGGATGGGAGGAGAAATGGTGTAGGAGTTATCCTGAAGGAACAGTATGCTAAGAGTGTTTTGGAGGTGAAAAGAGTGTTGAATAGAGTGATGTTTATGAAGTTGGAAATTGATAGTGTAATGATGAATGTTGTTAGTGCATATGCTCCACAAGTTGGGTGTGCGATGGACAAGAAAGAAAAATTTTGGAGTGAGTTGGATGAAGTCATGATGACTGTATCCAAGGGTGAGAGAGTGGTGATTGGAGCAGATTTCAATAGGCATGTTGGTGAAGGGAACAGAGGGGATGAGAAAATGATGAGTAGGTACGGTATTAAACAAAGGAATGCAGAAGGTCAGATGGTAGTGGATTTTGCAAAAAGGATGGACATGGCTGTGCTGAATATGTATTTTAACAGGAGCATAGGGTGACATACAAGAGTGGAGGAAGATGCACACAGGTGGATTATATTTATGTAGGAGGGCCAGTTTGAAGGAGATTGGAGACTGTAAAAGTGGTGACTGGGGAAAGTGTAGTTAGGCAGCATAGGATTTTGGTTTGTAAGATGACGTTGGTGATCAAGAAGAGGAGGAGGAGTGTGAGGGCAGCACCAAGGATCAAATGGTGGAAACTGAAAAAGAGTAATTGTGAAGTGGAGTTCAGGGAAGAGTTAAGACAGGCTCTGGGTGGCAGTGAAGAGTTACCAAATAGCTGGGTAACTACAGCAGAGATAGTAAGGGAGATGGCTATTAAGGTGCTTGGTATGACATCTGGACAGAGGAAGGATGACAAGGAGACATGGTCGTGGAATGAGGAAGTACAGGAGAGTATACAGAGAAAGAGGTTGGTAAAGAAGAAGTGGGATTGTCAGAGAGATGAAGAAAGTAGATAGGAGTATAAGGAGATGAGGTGCATGGCAAAGAGAGAGGTGGTGAAGGCTAAGGATAAGGCATATGAAGAGTTGTATGAAAGGTTGGACACTAAGGAGGGAGAAAAGGACCTGTACCAATTGGCTAGACAGAGGGACAAAGCTAGTAAAGATGTGCAACAGGTAAGGGTGATAAAGGATAATGAGGGAAACATACTTACAAGTGAGGAGAGTGTGTTGAGCAGATGGAAAGAATACTTTGACCGGTTGATGAATGAAGAGAATGAGAGGGAGTGAAGGTTGGATGATGTGGGGATAGTGAATCAAGAAGTGCAATGGATTAGCAAGGAGGAAGTAAGGATAGCTATGAAGAGGATGAAGAATGGAAAAGCTGTTGGTCCAGATGACATACCTGAGGAAGCATGGAGGTGTTTAGGTGAAATGACAGTGGAGTTTTTAACCAGATTGTTTAATTAAATTTTGGAAAGTGAGAGGATGCCTGAGGAATGGAGAAAAACTGTTTTGGTACCGATTTTTAAGAATAAGTGTGATGTGCAGAGCTGTAGTAACTACAGAGGGATTAAATTGATCAGTCACAGCATGAAGTTATGGGAAAGAGTGGAAGCTAGATTAAAAAGGGACGTGATGATTAGTGATCAGCAGTATGGTTTCATGCCGGGAAAGTGCACTACAAATGCGATGTTTGCTCTGAGAGTGTTGATGGAGAAGTACAGAGAAGGTCAGAAGGAGTTGCATTGTGCTTTTGTAGACTTAGAGAAAGCATATGACAGGGTGTCTAGAGAGGAGTTGTGGTATTGTGTGAGGAAGTCGGGAGTGTCAGAGAAGTATGTAAGAGTGGTACAGGATATGTACGAGGGTAGTGTGACAATGGTGAGGTCTGCAGTGGGAGTGTCGGATACGTTTAAGGTGGAGGTGGGATTACATCACGGATCAGCTCTGAGCCCTTTCTTATTTGCAATGGTAATGGACAGGTTGACAGAAGAGATCAGACAGGAGTCCCCGTAGACTATGATGTTTGCAGATGACATTGTGATCTGTAGTGAGAGTTGGGAGCAGGTGGAGTTGACCCTGGAGAGATGGAGATATGCTTTAGAGAGAAGAGTAATGAAGGTCAGCAGGACTAAGACAGACTATATGTGTGTGAATGAGAGGGAGGATAGAGGAATGGTGAGGATGCAAGGAGTAGAGGTGGTGAAGGTGGATGAGTTTAAATACTTGGGATCAGTAGTTCAGAGTAATGGTGAGTGTGGAAGAGAGGTGAAGAAGAGAGTACAGGCAGGATGGAGTGGGTGGAGAAGAGTGTCAGGTGTGATTTGTGACAGACGAGTATTAGTAAGAGTGAAAGGGAAGGTCTACAAGAGGGTAGTGAGACCAGCTATGTTATAGGGGTTGGAGACAGTGGCACTGACAAAAAGGCAGAAGTTAGAGCTGGATGTGGCAGAGTTAAAGATGTTAAGATTTGCACTGGGTGTGACGAGGGTGGACAGGATTAGGAATAAGTATATTAGAGGGTCAGCCCAGGTTGGAAGGTTTGGAGACAAAGCCAGAGATGCAAGATTATGTTGGTTTGGACATGTGCTGAAGAGGGATGCTGACCATATTGGGAAAAAGATGCTAAGGATGAATCTACCACTTAACAGGAAAAGAGGAAGGCCTAAGATAAGGTTTATGGATGTGGTGAGAGAGGACAGGTTGGTATGACAGAGCAAGATGCAGAGGACAGGAAGAAATGGAAACAGATGATCAGCTGTGGTGACCCCTAATGGGAACAGCCGAAAGATGATGATGAATTAATTAGTGATATTATAAATATATTATATATTATAAATACCATCCTTTGTAACAAATGTATTTATTTCAGACAAAGTCCTAGGCATTAACAGGATGAAAGCACTTAACTATGCTGTGCTTTTTAAGTTTTTAACAACTGTGACATTAAATTTTGCCATTTCATTTATTGAGTAGATCACTGTGTTTAAGAGAAAACACTGACATTCAGAATTAGTTCCTTTATTCTGCGGAAATCTTTAGCAAAATTGTTTGTTTTTTTGTTGTCCCCTGATGTACGAATCTTTATGTATGGACATTTCTACACTAAGAATGCAAGTAGTCTGACAGAGCTTGACAAAGTATGTTGTCTGTACAATTATGCACAGTTATGTAATGCTAATAAGAAAAAGAAAGACTAATTACACATTACTGAATGCTTAATAAAAAGTGCAAGTTTATTTTTCTTTTTTATAAATACGGAAGCTTATTTGTGTGTACGAATATAGGTCTGCATGCATTCTTACATCTTTTTAGTACTTTCTGTCTGCACTCTGCAACAGAAATAAATACGCATTTCTGAGAATTCAGAAAGAGAAAGCTCACACTGTTTTTCCTTGGACAGTTTCATACCAGTATATATGTATATGTGCATGTATATATTTGTGATTTTGATGAGATAAATGAAAGTGGCAAGCTCCCTGAGTGTGTGTGTGTGTGTGTGGGGGGGGGGTACTGAAAAAACGTTAATGACTCTTCCAGTGAACTCTGACTGCACAGAAGAGAGATTACAAGTATCATAAATGTCACTACTAAATGCTGTCATGGCAAAATTAATCCATATGATGTCAGTGAGTGAGAACAGTCTGTAGAAAAAGGGTAAATAATCAAAGCCAGATAAGTTAAACGTTTTTTTAAATCTCATTAGATTTAGAGGAAAAGTGATGTGAAAAAGGGAAAGGACCACAACAAAATGTAAATAATATTATGGTATTACACTGTAAAAGCAAATGGCCTAATGCCTTGCAGGTCTTTTTTTTCCAGTACCCACATTCCAGTGTGGACAGATAAATCTTTTATCAGACAGGTACTGTATGATATGCTGCAGTTTTTCAGCAGCCCTTGCCTTACAGAGTGGACTGGTAATGTATACATTATCCATTATTTGGGTTAGAAGAGCATCAGAAAATAATTAATGTTACATTTTCCCCTTCTGTCATGCTGACTATCTAAGCCCCTCCAACTGGACTCAGCCCATTTGTATGATAGCAGTAAGGGAAGTTCCCATATCCACCAGGGTGGGAAATGTCAAGAAGAGCTGTCATACTAGCAGATAAAGGATGTTTGCATTTAGCTAGTTTCTTGACAGTTGAGGGCATGTTTGTTTTCTGTTGTAACCTCTTCCCTAGCTGGTTGCATCAACACTTGCATTACCACAAGGGCCACCTACACCCTTCTGTCAGAGTGCATATTCTGCTGTATGTCCAACAAGGGTTACTCTCACAGGCTTGTGTGTCACACTCACACCTCCACTGCATTATCATGACATTCCTGCATTTACCAGCGGAGACTACTGCCACAGGGCAGAGGACTGAGTCAGCTGGGACCCACTAACCCTTCTCCTCCTAGGTGGATATGCCCATTCTCACTGCCTGTGCTGTCAACTGACCAAATGGCTAATTGAACTTAGATTACCTAGGACACATTCAGGCCTGTGTCCCTCCATGCCACTAATATAGTCAAAAAGTAATTATTTCTAAACTTCAGTGATGTAAGTGCCATTAGGTGCCACCAAAAACACTGTAAATTGTACTAAAGCAGTCAGTGAGGATTATAAACAGCGGTCATTACTTCCTTTCTGCATATTTAATTTTCCATAATAATGTTTCTAAGGCTACTGGCACCTTCACTAACAGTATCCCTTGATGTTGTATAATTTACTAAGGGGATTGGGGAACAGACACCTACCTTATGGCAGTGTTTGCAGATAAGAAACTAACTTTTGTGATAAGGCTGTATTTTGTGATTGCTATAGATGTTTATTAAAGACTGCATATAAATTATACTTGTTTTTCCATTAAGTTTTGTACAGGATGATGAGTGTCAGTAAAGAGTGGGTATAGATGAGAGTGGTAATGTCAGAATTATGGCAAAAGCACTAAAGGAAAGTCACAGCTGACACAGTGGGTCTCTAATTGTTACTATTGCCACCTCACTAAGGTCCCACAAGAACTGAAAGCTCATACTGTAGTGCTGACTCATTTGTTTAAATCAGTTTAGGACATAATCTGGTGGTCTGAAGCCATCTGCACCTTGTCACTCCCAATCTGAAGGAAGCACACACTTTGCATTTTGTCTTGCAAAACCCATCCAAGATAGACTGCCACTGATGTGCTGATATGGTATTTATTACTACACTTCTGGTACTGTTCTGAAGGTCTAAAGAGTCTGATGATCTACAAGCAACCAGAATCAATGTTGGATGGGTTTGGCAGACTAGTTCATAGTGCTGTCCTCTGTGCTGAGCCTTGTATGTCACCACATGCTTCTCTTACAGGCCTTTTTTTTTAACTGCTCTGGTATTGATTAGGAGTACAGCTGTTGAGAAGGCTTGATTCACCATCATTGTTCTCGCTTTCTTCTGTCAAGACTTCTAGGAACTGTCTAATCAGTAAAAAAGGGCCCATTGCCATGGATATGAACTTTCCCACTATCTCAGTTACCAGCTTGGTGGATATGGGCGTCTTGAGGCGATGCAGAAATTGCTTCATATTTACTGAAAACCAGCTAATTCTCAAATAAACTGATATGGTATGTGAGAGAGATATTTACGCAATGTCATTAGAAGCAAAGCTGTCATATAAAAGCACTCTTTATGTCAATCAGGTTGTCAGTATTATACACTCTGCACCCATCACACACAGTTCAAAGCAGAAGCATGGGCCCACATATGCTGAGGCACTTAAATATAACCTTCCTAAACCACAGAGACTTTCTAGACAAAGTGCACATAACAAATGCCTTTAGCAGCCCCAAATGCACTGTTTCAAAATAACACCCACATCAACACATACATCCATATCTCATGGAGCCTATACTTCTAAGCCTGTAAGACAAGCCACCACACAGTCCAACATTCTGGTCATTTGACACTCCATTGTGAAACACAAAGCTGTTCCTAAAACCAGGGTGAGTAAGGAGAAAGTCAGTCAGTTGCTTATCAGCGGTTGGGATCTGCAACATTAGGCATGCTCTAAGGTCATTGGACCATAAGTACCAAGACGACTCAGTTATAGTCCATGTGGGTGTAAATCATCTGAGATGTGTCTCCCTAGACTAAATGAAGTGAGACATCATGGAGCTCATGGAATATGTGTCCCAGGCTGGTATGAGTCTAGCATTGAGCAGCATTTTACCTTCTCCATTATGTCACAATATGAACAGAAGATGACTGATTTTAATAATTGGCTTCATTTCTCATGTCATTCAAAGGGGTGCAATATTGTCAGCATGGCAGGAGATAGTCAACAGACCACACTGTTTTGCCAGGGATGATATGCATTTCTCCCCTCTAGGCTTTCAAATATTAATCTCTCCTTTGATAATCACATCGCCACAGTAGTCAGGAAATCCTTCTACGTGGCACACCTCCTCATAAAAGGTTTCTCATCCAGAAAAAAAGAGGTCATTGCTCCCCTCTACTCATCACTCATTAGACCCATTATAGAGTACAATGCCCCTTTTGGTATTACCTCACAAGTCATCTACAACAACTGGAAAGGCCGCAGAAATACCTCACAAAGAGGATTACCAGCCTCAAACAGATGTCCTACGCAGACCGTCTCAAAAAACTCCAGCTTTACTCCGTCGCATATCGCCTACTCAGAGGAGATCTCTGCCTAACATGCAAAGCTATGTCAAACCCAGAGCTGTTGGACATGCTCCACTTAAAGAAATCCCAATCCCTCTGAGCTACATGCTCTAGGGACCTAAACCTTGTCACCACAATAAACAGAACATGCCAGAGGTATAGATTCCTGTCCCAGAGACTTCCCATACTCTGGAATAAACTACCTATCTATATCAAACAAATCTCCTCATTAGCACTCTTCAAGAAAAATCTTGATGATTGGATGGGAAATAGGAAATTCACCCCGGGGATCACCTCTGTGGCTCTGCTCGACAGTGGCACAGGAAAATAATTTTCTTGGGTGGCAAAAGCCAGGGTACCTTTTTGGCTGGGCTTGTATAGGCCCCAGAGCCGATAGCCAAGTACCTACCTATGAGCTAAAACATTGTGTTCCCCATAGTGACTTTTTTATGCAATGCCAAACTGAAAGAACTTCCAACATAACAAATCAAAACCAAGAAAATCTAAAGGGTTTACTGCATAATGCTAGGAATCTAAACAAGAAATTCATTCCCTACAAGCTCTCCTCACTGTGTAATGCCTTCCACACATTTAGACCAGCTACTACACAGATAGGGGCTAAAAGTTGAGGTGTCTCAATTTACATCAGAAATAAATAATACCTCCTGGGTGGTCACACAGGACAATGCACTTGAGTTTTTCCACATTCAAATCACCATAGGCAAAATCCCATACCACTTCTTTGCAAGCTATATTTGTCATCCCAGGCAGAGGACAATGACAAGGTGTTCTTTAGCTATGTCCACGTCCTTAAAGGAAATACACAATTGTGTGCAGAGCTTACTGTTAATGGAGCCACCAATACTGAACCAGAAGATACCTACAGGCAGAAAAATTCAGCTGTAACTTTACCCTCTCTCCCCTCAACATCCCTTCAGGAAATTTTATCAAGTATAACTCCCCTTACTATAACTAGGGAACAGGTCCTCAATGCTCTCTGTCTAAGGCCAAAAACAATTCATTGATGGGCCCAGACAATACAATGCCTTCTAAATAACTTGAAACGTGAGCCATCAGGCTCTCTGGAATGGCTTTTTAACTATAGCCTCCAAACAGCCTTTGTGCCTCACAAATGGAGAACAGCAACTCTCTGCACAAAGATGGGCCATATACAGACTCATAACTCTCACTAGTCTCATATGCAAAGCCATAAAAAGACATATCGTGGAAATGATCAATATCAAATAGCAAACTTCCAAACATTGGGCCCAACCCAATTTGGTTTCATCAAGGGCAGGTCATACCTACTCAACCTGGTGAACTTCTTTGAGAAGGTCACCAAAGCAATGGATGAGGACAAAGCAATTCACACTACCTAACTTGACCTGGCCAAGGGGTTTGACACAATACCCCACTCCGATATTGTTAATAAACTCAAGAGGTAGGTGTAAGCCCGTATGTTACCCAGTGGATAGCCAGCTGGCTCACAGACAGGACCCAGGAAGCTAGAATTGGAGAGTCCACCTCTACAACAAGGCCAGTATCAAGCTGGGTCCCTTAGAGATCTGTCTTGGGACTGCTCCTTTTTGACATTTATTTCTCTGAAGTCAAGACCAATGTCAAGGACCTCTTTCCAACCGAATTTGCAGATGATTGCAAATTAGGGGCAGTCATAGAATCCCCCACTGACACTAATGTTTTACAGGTAGGGCTGACACAGTCCACTCACCATGGACTAAAACTAAATGCAAAGAAATGCATAAAAGTCATCTACCCCTGGTAACTATCATAGGTTCATAGGTAAGTACTAGTCTAGCTGCCCTTTTGGGCCATTTTAAGCCTGGCCAATTTACCTCAAAGTTGAGAATCAAACCTTATACCTTGTGCCTGTTAGGTAAACACCCTAACCATTATGCCCACCCTCCCACCATAAACAGAGTGCACATATCCAATGTGTGAGGTATAGATAATCAGAATGGTATATGTAGGCAAGCTGCCTTTGTAGGCCATTTTAAGCCTATCCAAATTTTCTTCTAAAGGTGAGACTCAGACCCTATATCTTGTGTTATTGAGGCAACCATCTTAACCATTATACCAGCCACCAACTTCATATTGACAGCACACCCTTAAGAGCTGACCCAGTAGTCAGGCAGATAAGGACACTCATTGACAGTAATCTAGCCTTTGATCGTCACGTATCTACGGTAGTGAGGAAGTTATTTTATGTTGTGCAACTTATAAACAAAGGTATGGCATCTAGGTCCAAGGAGGTCAATGTTCCACTGTATTCAGCATTCATTAGACCTATCATCGAGTACAATGCCCCATTTGGTATGTATCTAACAAGGCACATCCAACAACTGGAACATCCACAGAGATTCCTTACTAAAAGAATACACAGTGTAAGTAACATGTCATATGCAGACCACCTCAAAGCCCTATCCCTGTATTCTGTGTCCTACAGGCTGTTGATGGAGATCTATGCCTGGTATACAAGGCATTGTCAGACCCCACCCTGATGGACCTCCTGTGGATCTGAAAAACAAACAACACCAAAAGTACCTATTAAAAAACAAAAATAATACCTGCTGGAGAGACAGGTATGTATCCCGTAGACTACCCCTTCTCTGGAACAGGCATCCATGTGAAACAGAGTTTCTCCCTAACCCAATTTAAGTGTAACCTAGCCAAAACAGTAAACTTAAAACAGAACTTAGACAACTGCTATTTCTCAGTTTGAGTAAGTCATAACACTGCTGCTTCTATCTCAGTTTAATTTCTACAAGTTTTTTGGGATTTCTGATACCATGATGGGGAATGGAACTCATTCCTAAATCAAAGTACAATAAATGTTTGTGAAATTAGTATTGTTTCAGTCTTTGATGTTAACCAAGAGTGTCCTTCTCAGCAGCAGCAATCAATTGCCTCCCTCTGTAATTTATTTAGAGTTACATGTATTTGTAACATATCTAAGCACAACTGTAAATTCTATTTTTTATTAAATCCATTGTTCCTGCTACTATGAAACTGTCTGAGTATCTTTCTTCCACATTGCTCTCACTTCTGCCTGCAAATCCTGATATTTTATGACTTTCTATCTCTTTCTACTTAACAGTACTGTAGTTACTAGGTGTAGCAAATTTCAGTTATCAATGCTACTTTTGTCTTTTTTCATGAACTACTATGTTTTTCGCTTTTTTTTTCTAACTGTTGGTAATGGGTGATCATATATGGCAATCACTTCATCATTCTCTATAATGCTTTGTGATTCATGTTTCCAGTGCATCTCATCTTCTTCTATATTGTAGTTTTTTGCAGAATCCCCATTGCAACAGTCTTGCCACATTATTGTGTCTCTCAGCATACAGGCCGTCTACCATGAGTCTATCACACCCAGCAACAAGATATGCAACTGTTTCCAATTGTTTATTTTTAAAACCTAAGGCAGAGTAAGGTAATTAAGGCTTTCATTCTCTTTATTCACAATCAAGAAAAACAGAACTTCATCAGATACAATAACCTTAACCACTTCCCCTCTTTTTATACAATTCACTTGTATTGTTTACACCAATAGAAACACTTTCCAATCAATTAAGTTTTACATTCCCCCGTTTTTATAAACATACTTTCTTCACATGTTTAAGAATCCATTTTTTCAGCAACAGACCTTGTTTACAAATCATTGTTTAAAAATCATTTTGTTAGAATCAACCCATTTTTAAAAATTAATGACTTGATGAAGAACTTCTTAAAAAATGAGTAATTATATAATACTTATATACATTTGATTGTAAAAGGATATAGATTAATTTCATACTATCAAATCACTTCTGCCTTTAAGTGCAACAAACTACTGATAGAAATTATATCATTAATTCCAGGGAATACAGTAGCATTCTTTGGTTCTATTACCTACTATATTTCTGTATTCAATCTCATTCAGCTTACAAAGCAATCTGACCAATACTTAACCAAGGAAGAACAAAAAGTATTAACAGAGATAATGAGGAACCATGAAATAAGAATAATGAGGCCGGATAAGGGTGGTGGTGTAGTTATAATGAGTCACCATGACTACACCAGTAGAATGATGAAATATCTGAATGATAGTTCCTATTTTTGTATAGCATCACTGAATGAGATTTATATCTTTAATGTAAGGTTAGATATGACCCTGAAAGAACTTTTTCAGGAATACGCATTCAGTGAAGCTGAAGTAAGGTACATGAAAGTCACTAATCCAGTAATTCCTTCCTTTTTTGGGATCCCCAAAATTCATAAATCCTTGGGGGACCCACCAATGAGACCTATAGTGGCAGGAAAGGGGAGTAAAACAGAACCCTTAGCTAAAATGTTAGATTTCCACTTAAAGGGATTTTTTGAGGATAAAAACCATGTATTGAAAGATTCCTGGCACCTATTAAAATGTATGGTGAAAAATGAGTTTAAAGAAAAAATATTTTTTTAAGTATAGATGTCAAAGACCTATTTTTGAGTATACCACATGAGGAAGGAATGGAATACTTTCAGGAAGCCTTAAAGGAAGGAACTACATTTTCACAGGACACACTATGTACTGGCTACCCTCATGGAACTAATTTTGAAAAACAGTTTTTTATGGTTCCAGGGGGAATATTTCAAACAAATTCGGGGGGTAGCAATGGGTGCAGCAGTGGCACCGGTGTTTGCCAATATTATTCTTTGGCAATGGGAAACCAAACATATGTTGAATTCCAGGTTTAGGAAAAATATTTATAGATATTATGGATTCCTGGACGACATTTTAATATTATGGGGAGGTGGGTAGAAGAGATAAAAGAATTCTTAGAGCACATCAACACCTCTACAGGATTTTTAAGTTTCACCAGTAAAATAGAGAGTGAAGCAGTTAACTATTTGGACATTTATCTGTATAAAAATAAAAGGGAAGGATGTTATGAATCATGTATGTACAGAAAGCCCACCTACTCATATGGTTTCCTACACTTTGAAAGTGGCCACCCCCTTTTGGCAAAAACAAAATTTGGTAAAGGGTCAGATGATTAGAATATCGAGATTAACCACAGATGATAATAGGTTTAGGGAACAGTTGGAAGAACTAAAGGAAATACTCAGAGTAAGGGGCTACCCTATGAGCGTACTTGAAGGACAAGAAAACTATGTAGTGAATAAAAGAGATGAGTGTTACCCTCTATTATTGAAAAACCCAGAGAGTTTGATAGGGGTGAACAAACAGAATGTGAAGTTAGTTGTTGTTGTGTTAACATTTGGCCAGGATAGTTCAGAAGTACACAAAATGCTGGAAAAGAATTGGAATTGTATTTTTGGAGCATTCAGATTAATGGAAAAACTGGGTAACAAACCAAAAATAGTGTTCAGAAGGGGCCCTAATATTAAGAATTTACTTGAGAGGAAGAAAGACAAGGACAAGATCCCTATAGGAAGGATGAGGAAATGTAATGGCTGTAGGGAGTGTAGGTACATTTACGAAAGTAGGAATATAGTTATAGAAGGCTACAAAAGAACAATTCTGGTGGTAGGAAACTACAGTTGTAACACGAAGGGAGTAGTGTATGTAGCCCTGTGCCAGACATGCTGTACATATTATATAGGAAAAATGGAAAATAAATTAAAAAAGAGAATTTACCAGCATGTATATGCAATAAAGAGACAGGACAAAACTAATGCCCTGTTTAGACACAGTATAGGATGTAAGGATTTTAAAAAGTTTCTCTTCTGTGCATTGGAAAAGGTTGGCAGACAGGAGAGAGGGGGTAACTGGCTATGTTTTTAGGAATACAGGGAAACATATTGGCAGGTTTTGTTAAATGCTACTGTATTCCTTGGAATTAATGATAGAATTTGTATCAGTAGCTTGTTGCACTTAAAGGCAGAAGTGATTTGATAGTATGAAATGAATCTATTACCTTTTGCAATCAAATGTATATAAGTATTATATAATTACTCATTTTTTAAGAAGTTCTTCATCAAGTCATTAATTTTTAAAAATGGGTTGATTCTAAAAAAATGATCTTTAAACAAGGATTTGTAAACAAGGTATGTTGTTGAAAAAATGGATTCTTAAACGTGAAAAAAGTATGTTTTTAAAAAGGGAGGAATGTAAAACAATTGATTGGAGGGTGTTTCTATTTCTGTAAACAATGCAAGTGAATTGTATAAAAAAGAGAAGAAGTGGGCAGGGTTATTGTATCTGATGAAGTTCCGTTTTTCTTGATTGTGAATAAAGGGAACGAAAGCGCTAATTACCTTATTCTGCCTGGTGTCTGGTCCTTGCATGGAATAACAACTCTGTATTTTGTGGACAATTGTTTGTGACTACAGACTTACTTTGGACATATTTTTAAAACCTTCATTTCAATCTGTTTCTCCTACCTTTTCATTGCATATGTAGTCCACTATCCTGGTTTGCCATTACTAACCTTTCATCTTTTGGTTTCAGTTCGCCTCTGCTTAACTATTCCTGCTTCAGAGTTGGTAAACAATAGGAGATCTCTGTGCCTGCCACTATTTTTAGGAATTTTCCGCATTTATTTTCCTTCATATTCATTTTGTAGTAGGAGTATGTAAATGGGCTGTGAGTACTTTATTGGCTTAGGTCAGTTATTGAAAAGTAATAGGTGACAGTGTGAACTCAGAGAAAAAAAACAGACTTGATATGCAATTTAACTCAAGTTACATTTTATTTATGTCTTGATAACCAATATGCCCGTTTTTAGTGGAGGCTTGAAGAGAAAAGACTTCAGAATAAATAAGTAGTGCATTACAATCTGATCACTAAAAAGTGACAGATACAAACAGTCCACACTTACGTTTCATGATGAACAGCAAATGTGCAAATATAGGACAGTCACATTTACATTATGTTATAAAAGATAGCTGCAATGATTCACACATTACTACAAATATCCTCCATCTGTCCAGATTTTAAAGGGATGCTCAGTTAATTTTTTTTCTCAAACATTTGTGGTATACTTTCTAAAACTGGATATTGTTTTGAGAAGTTCTACATTATTAGTAACAAGTGTAACTAACTTGAGACCATTTCTGTAATTGTTTCACTTTGTTTCTAACTCAGGAGGTACATTTTGAGAGGTATGATTTCTCATAGACATTTTACTTCTATATGGAAAAATATTTTTCTGTGTACAAAATAAAGTAGTCACTATTTTTAGATTATTTTGATATTAGCATACTGTGCTCACTAATATATTATTAAGCCCTCAGTTAAATTACATGCTGAGTTGTACTTTTTCTGTTTGTTTTGTTTTGGTGTATTTGTCTTACATGTGTATTATGTTAGCTTTACAAGTGAGAAAGTTTGTTGAAAGCAGGTAGACTGGTTGCTTCTCAAACTCTGGGAGTGAACATATTCTGGAAATAGCCCCAAGAAGGTCGTCATGGCTATTGCTACTCCTAAATTATTTAGCAAGGTTTTGTTCTGCTGATCATAGAGGTTGAGTAGGTGTGAAATTGTAAGAAATGGTGAGTGGCTGATAATAGTTTAGGGTACAGGAAGGTAAAGGCATGATTTATCAGATTGTAGTGTTGTCTGGGCTTGAAAGATAACTAGTTTAAAGACAGGGTTAAGTCTTACTTCTTTATACTAAAGATGTTCTAATTTAGTTAATAATCAATATAAAGATACAGCCAAAGGAATTCCTTGCATGGCTGGGAAGGATAATTGGTAAGTCATTGTGAACTTTTTCCTTAAGGGGGTGGCTTACCACTCCCTGTTTCTGAGGTGAGAACACTTCATTGTTTAGATCTCTGCATACCCTGAGACTGTAGTCTTGGTGGTCTATTTCCCCTGGGTTTGGACTGAGAAGGCCTGGGAGGGACTGGAAAGGACCAGTTTTTGAAGGCCAATGCCTACTGAATCTAGGTGGCTACACCTGTAAGAAATCTTTGACAGTTTGCATAGATTTAGCTTTTTCTTCCATATTTTTAAGCATTCTTCTGCTTTTGTGCCAAACAAATGATCCTGATTTAATGGAGCATTTAGTAATTTTGCTTTGACATGGTTTGGCAAGACTTGTTCCTTCAGCCAAGCATGCCTTCTCAGTACAGTCCCAGTGACAGTAGCCCTGCCAGATGCCTCTAAGGCATCAAACCCACACTGCAAAGTATGTTTACTAACTTGGTTTGCAGAATGCATTAACTTTTGTAAATCTTTATTTTCTGCACAATCTGGAAGTAACACCATTTTTTTGTTTAATTAGTTCCATAATATGTTGCTGGTACTTCAACAAGTGAAACTGGCAATTCAAAGCCCTGATGGCAAGAGTTTCAGAGATATATATCATCTTACCCCATCTGTCTAAAGCTCTAGAATCCCTGTCTGATGTGGTAGGGTTTTTGGCTGTAGTAGCCTTAATGCCTTTAGGTCCCTGGGAAATAGTCTCTGGATCCACAGTAGGATTCTTAAAGAGAAATTTGTGAGAGTCAGATACTCTGTAGTACCTGTCAGGTTTTCTAGGAGCTGGTGGTAAAGTGTCAGGAGTAAGACTGGATTCTATGAAGACATCATCTACCATATCCAGGACAGGGGGTATAGCTAGAGGCCTATGCTGAGCCAAATCTAAAAATTCCCGGAGTCTCTTTTTGGACTGAGCATAGTCCTGGTATTCCCAATGGAAATGCTCTCTTAAGGTATACAAGGTTTCACCAAAAGAAAAATCCTCTGGAGGGGAGGCAGAGGGAATGGATTCCTCTGCATCTGAATCCTCATAGGTAGATAAGGGTATGTCCTGGTAATCAGAATGGTCAGAGTCATCGGACTCCTGGTCTGTAGAATCAGATGGAAATTCAATTCTTTGTCTTTTAGCAGGGGAAGGCTGACTTCCCCTAATTAGAGTAATAAGGTTTTCAGCCATTCTAAGTATTTGTGTTTGTGGCATGGGAGCTTGAGCATGTGCTTTGGACATCGGTTTTCTAGATGTAGTGTGAACCCACTTGGTAGTTTTAGTTAAAAATGAATTTGTTGGTTTAATACAAATATCGGTAGATTGGAATACACCTTCAGAAGCCGGTGCCTGCACAGCGACTCCGGACCCATCCAAGGCAGAGACATCCGCAGGTTCCATAGTCAAAGAAGCATCTCATGGCATACCGGACTCCGAATGGGTCACAGCAGAAGCCTGCAAATCGGTAGAAGTGGACATCAGGGGCTGCAAAGGCACCTCACTGAGTACCGGCGGACTGGTGACTAGCTTAACAGAAGTATCAACGGCGGTTTTTGACCTATGCAGTCTGTCTTTGTCTTTGTGGTTTTTCAGAAGATCGGTAGTCGGATGGCTTACCGAAGCCATTTCGGAATATGGAGGACAAGAGCGAAAGAATTTAGCTACAAAAATAGCCCGATGATGAATGGTTTGGGTGTTAAGGCACAAAACCGACAGCAAGGGACGTTGTGGTCTGGGCCTAAACAGGTGATGCAGTAAGAATGAAAATCTCTGTGAGGTATTTGCTTTCCACAGGCAAGACAATTGTTAACTTTTTTTGACATTGGTTAGAGCAAGAAAAAAGAATCCCTAATGGGGTACTTGCTTTAGAAGACTTCAGGTTTGAAACTCGAAAAACGAAAATTTCAGGTAGCAGCTGACCGGCAC
>NC_056727.1:632188031-632223031 GCF_019279795.1 Protopterus annectens
CCTTTGGCATGTACCTTGCCAAGAACATTCAGCAGTTGGAGAGACCACAGAGATTCCTGACCAGGAAAATCCAGGATCTCGAACACCTATCCTATACAGATCCTGTCCATCTACTCAAGTCTCATACAAACTTCTCAGAGGTAACCTGAGTCTGGCATACAAGACCGTCTCAGACTCATCCTTGATGGAGTTGCTGAATATCTGTAAGTCAAGCTGTACTCATGCAACCTACATGCAAAGTCTCAACCTGGTCTGTGACATTAATAGAACTTGTTGGTGGGATAGATTTGTGTCTCAACGGCTCCCCCATCTGTGGAATAGACTTCCTCTCCATGTCAAGCAGAGTACCTCACTAGGTCTCTTTAAGAGGAACCTGGATGACTGGATGGGAAATAGAAAATATAGCCCTGGGATCCCACCTGATGTCCTTCAAGGATGCATCTGCAGTCATTACAAATGGGTTGTCCTGTCGTCAGGCAGCCCTTCGGTCGGCCGGATTCCAAAGTCTGGGTCTGGCCTCGGCTGGTGTCGCACTTCACCCGACGTCATAGCTGCAGTTATTCGGGTATAAAGGCATCAGCCGACGCCATTTTCCTCAGTCTTTCTTAGCTGTTCGGTCGGTCAGATCCAGAGATTACTACTACCGAATACTACTTTGAAGACTTCTAGTTAAAAGCTGGTACTGGGGACTCTTTTCTGCCTCAGATGTCAGAGAAAGTGAATAACTGTTTATCTTGTGGGAAACAAATACCTCATAAAGTTTTCCACTCCTACTGTATACATTGCTTAGGCCCAGACCACGCCGTAGCAGCTTGTCTAGCCTGCGCTTCTTTTAACCGACGGACGCTTAGACGCCGACGAGTTTGCTGAACAAATTTTTGGCTCTGATTTTACCTACATTATGCCATCGGACCCTCCGACAATGCAAATTTCCAAAAAACGAAAAGAAAAGGACCACCGCCAAAAACGAAAAAAAAGGGACCGACACTCAAGGTCCACAGTCTCGGAACCACGAGTGTCTCAGTTTCGTTCTTTCTCCAGCCGAAACCATGCCTTCTACCGAGGCCTCCTCTAACCTGGTAGAATCAGCTTCTGAAATCCAGCCTTCTGCTGCAGTTTCTCAGGAATTATCAGACACACCCCTGGACATTTCAACCCCTGCACGTGGAGCTGCTAGGCCTCCTGCAGCCATGTCTATTAAGGCCTTTGCCAGGGCTAAAGCAGCCAAAGCTTCAAAAACTGTGCCTGCCAAACCCCCCACACACAGGCCCAGCACTAGCTCTCATATGCTTTCTTTGGAGGATTTAATTCGTGGATCCCAGCATCATCCAGACAGGTCCTCTCTCCCACCTCCAGAAAAGAGACCTAAAGCAGAGCCCCCTGAGCCAGTATCCTCTGATGGTTCCTCTGATGAATCAGAACATACAGACCTTCCTGAGGCTTCTTATTCTCCTTACGAAGACTCTGATGCGGAAGAGTCCATTCCTTCAGCCTCTCCACCTGAGGAATTTTCCTTTGGGGAAACCTTGCATGCTATGAGGGAACAATTTCAGTGGCAGGGCCAAGATTTCTCAGACTCCAGAAAAAGGCTTAGAACCTTTCTACATTTGCCACTACATAGGCTTTTAGCTATACCTCCAGTTCTTTCTGTTGTAGATGATGCATTTAATGATGCTTGCACTGCTCCTGATTCATTACCTCCGGCTCCTGCTAAGCCCGATAGGTTCTACAGGGTCCCGGACACTCATCACCATTTATACAAGGCTCCTTTTGCAGATCCAGAGACTATCGCCCAGGGCCCTAAAGCTGTAGCTGCTACTTCTACTAAGAACCCCCTCCCCTCTGAAAGGGAATCCAGGTCCTTAGAGAGATGGGGTAAAAAGTTTACACTTCTGCTACCTTGTCAGCTAGGGCTTTGAACTGCCAATTTCATATGATTCAATATCAAGAGTTTATGCTTGACCAGTTAACTAAAAAGCTTTCCTCTGAAGAATCTTTAGATAAAAAATATGTTCAGGAAATGGTACATAACATACAGCAGGTTAGTAACCATTCTTTAAAATGTGGCTATGATGCACTGGAGGCTTCCTTTAGATCAGCCATGACTGGCACAGTTATCAGGAGACATGCATGGTTGAAAGAGCAGGCATTACCAGACCATGTGAAATCAAAGCTTTTGGATGCACCCATGGACAAGGTCAATTTATTTGGTTCCCCTGCTCAGCAGGTACTAAAAAAGATGGAAGAGAAGGCGAAATCTGTACAAACGGTGAAAGATTTCTTACAGGTTCAACCTCCAAGGTTTAGCAGGAACTGGCCCTCCAAGAATTGGTCCTTTCCGGACTCCTCAAAGGCTCAGAGAGGCAGGAATAGGCGCTCTAGAGGCAGAAACCAATCCAGGGGTGCCTACAGGGGATGCCAATGGCAAGGTAACAACCAGCGAGGCACGGACGCAGCCACCACCACTACAACACTTCAATCACAGTGACTTGACAGTGGCAATCCTACCAGGGAACAACTAGAAGCACCCTTAGGCGGAAAATTAACCTTATTTTCAAAAAACTGGCATTGCATCACAAGGGAAAAATGGATTTTGCAAACTATAGACCAAGGTTACAGGTTCCATTTCCATACTCTAACAGGGAAGAGAGGAATGCCAAACCTACCACCTACTCAAAGGACAGAAGCTCTAAAACAAATATCTCAGCTATTAAGAATGAGAGCTGTGGAAAAGGTACCATCTATGGAGCAAGGAAAGGATTCTACCAGACTCTTCCTGGTACCAAGAAAAGAAAACAAATGGAGACCCATTCTAGACCTGTCCGCTTTAAACACATTCCTTATTGTTCCAAAATTCAAAATGCTGACCCTACAGCAGCTTCTTCCCATGCTGGGCAAGGAGTCTTGGCTGGTAACTCTAGATCTCAAGGAGGCATACCTGGACGTCCCATAAGACCAATTTGCAGAAGATACCTCAGATTTCTTGCAGGATCAGAGCATTATCAATTTTCAGCATTGCCCTTTGGCTTATCTACTGTGCCCAGAGTGTTCACGAAATGCCTGGCATCAGTAATTGCTCATTGCAGACTTCAGGGAATCCAAATTTATCCCTACCTGACTGCCTGATACAAGCGGACAACAAAAACAAGCTAGCAGAAGACTTACAAAGAGTCATTTACCTGCTGCAAGCCTTGGGATATACAGTCAATATAAAAAAGTCAAGTCTGATTCCATCCCAAAGAATAACCTTTCTGGGTGCAGAGCTAGACACATCAAAACAAATGGCATTCCTAACTGCAGAAAAGAAAGAGCAACTACCTCTCTACTTCTTGGCATTAACAAAACAGAACCACCTAACTGCAAGAAAAATACTGCAAGCTCTAGGCTTCATGGCATCCTGCATAATTCTGGTCCCTCATGCCAGACTGCATATGAGAAAGCTACAGTGGTACCTAAGGAATTTGTGGTCCCAACACAAGCACAGCCTAGAAACCAAAATTCCAATAATCCCATGCCTGAAACAAGAGTTCCTATGGTGGGCTCAGGCCTGTCAATCAAACGCAGGATTGCCCTTCTGCAACAGCCAACCAAGCCAAACCCGACAGATGCCTCAGACGGGGCACACATGCTGGGCAAGTGCATACAAGGCTTATGGACTCAAGACCAACATAAATCTAAAGGAAATGCTGGCAGTAAATTGGCAATCCAGTCATTCAGACCATTTCTCCAAGAAGGTCAGTTGATGATACAGACAACACCACAGTTATGTGGTACATCAACAAACAGGGAAGCACCCATTCATATCCTCTATGCCGGCTAGCACTGGACCTATGGGATGTGGCCCTGAGCTACAACATTCAGTTACAAGCAATTTTTGTACCAGAAAAGAAAACATTCTAGCAGACATATTAAGCAGAACAACCACAGATGCCCACGAATGGATGCTTCATCCGGACATCTTCAAAGCCATCACAAGGAAATGGGGATTACCACAAATAGACTTGTTTGCATCCCCATTCAACCACCAGCTAAAGAAATTCTGCACAAGGACGTACCACCCACTTGCTTGGAAGGTGGACTCTATCTTTCAGTTGAAAACCTGATTCCACCACTTCCTTTGATGCACAAGGTGCTTCTGAAGATCAAAGAGGACTGTCCAAGGATCATCCTGATAGCTCCAGACTGGCCAAGACAACATTGGTACCCATTGCTGAGGAGCATGGCTCGGGAACAAATATGGACACTACCCCTAATCCCATTACTGTTAACACAGAACAACTACAACATCCTGCATCCAAACCTGAAAACTCTGCAGCTAACTGCCTGGAACATTACATAACAGAAAATAACCCAAATTAATCCCAAAGGGTTAAAGACATAATCCTGGAGGCTCGCAGACCTTCAACAAGAAAGAATTATGCAGCAAAATGGAAAAGATATCTCATTTGGAGTACTGCAAAGGGAGAAGATGTGACTCTGGTAAACATGGCCAACATCCTAGAGTACTTGGCAGAGCTCTTCCACACAGGCCTGTCCTATTCTTCCATCAAGATACATGCATCAGCTATTTCAGCACAATACAGCTTGGATCCTCCTGTCTTCTCACATCCCCTGAGAGGAATTAAGAATGTAAAACCTCCCAGGAAACCACCATTGCCAGCATGGGACTTGAACTTTGTGCTAGAAAAATTGACACTTCCTCCTTTCGAGCCAGCAGCAACAGCAGAATTACAATACTTATCCTGGAAGACTGCTTTCCTGCTGGCAATAACTTCAGCAAGAAGGGTCTCTGAACTACAGGCATTAATGGCAGTGCAACCCTTCCTGATCTTCCATCAAGATAGAGTGTCCATGAGACCAAATCCTACATTTATGCCTAAGGTGGTATCCAGAATGTCATTAAATCAGGCTATCCACCTACCAACCCACAGAACAGGGGAGAAAGACTTCTGCATACCTTGGATGTACATAGACAGTTACGCTACTACCTGGACAGGACTAAGTCCAATAGAAAACTGACCAGCTTCTGGTAGCATATGCCACAGGAAAGGAAGGAAAACCCCAGAGAACATCAGGCCTCACTCCACAAGGGCTACAGCCACTACCACAGCTTTCAAGGACATTATAGAAATTTACCTTTATACTCTAGATCCCGAGCAGGTTTTGCCACTGCTGTTTTGCAAGGAGGATCCAGCTACACCATAATCTCTACTCTTTCCCTTGTTTAGCTATGGTATTCTACCCATTTGTAATGACTGCAGATGCATCCTTGAAGGACTTAGTACAGTTTTGTACCTACCATAAATGTAGATGTCCGATAGGAATGCATCTGCAGTCAGGATTACCCACCCACCTTCCCTCTGAATACCCTAGGTATTTGTCAGCCTTCAGCTAGCTTGGGGGATATATTATGGTGTATTTGTTTGTATGTACATACATGCTTATTTTTGTGTTTGTTTCTACTATTTGGAATCATTGGCATTTATCCAAATTTAGCCTTCCAAGAGGGCACCTGGCATCTGGGGCAAGAAACACTGAGGAAAATGGCGTTGGCTGATGCCTTTATACCCAAATAACTGCAGCTATGATGTCGGGTGAAGTCGAGGCCAGACCCAGACTTTGGAATCCGGACGACCGAAGGGCTGCCTGACGACAGGACAACCCATTTGTAATGACTGCAGATGCATTCCTATCGGACATCTACATTTATGGTAGGTACAAAACTGTACTTTTTCCTGCTGGACAGGGAAAACAGGTGCTGACTTTGTGGAAACATGTGTAAAATTATTGGCTAGGCTTATAAGGGCCTCCGGGCCAATAGCCCAGTATTATCCTATGAACCATGACTTACATTTATATCCACATGCACATATTCACACGTGCACACGTGTATTCGCTAAACTTGCCTCTTCTTTGAATACTCCTGTGATTTCAAAGCGATCACTTTTCCTCCTATAATAAAATTTAACTTAGATGAGTCAGGAGCTGTGGACATTTCTGGGGGAAGAGTATGTATGGCTAATTAGCATTAACCACTCCACCAGACTGTTGCTGCTGCAATAATGTGCAGCTTGACCCATGAGATTAGTCTTCACAGTAAGGCCCTCACAAGGGGTAAACCTAGGGGTTAGAGCAGTCTCTGAACCAGAAAGACTTAGATTGATGTAGAATCTTTCTGAGCTATGGTTTTCACATTTTGCTAAGACTTTCTGAGTCCCAGGGAAGGTGTGCACTAGTCCACATCTGAATACTTAATTGTTGATGTGCAAGATATAGTTTTACCATTGCTTATTTGATATGGTGGGGGGAGTTGACATTTTGGTAGTAATTACTGCAAAACAAAATTGCATAGGCATTTTCTGATATTAAGAATTCCACTTAAAGTTTCTTATGTGCTGCTGAGAACTTTGCATAAAGTATAGTATGGCTTTATTGCATGAGTACTAAACTTGAAAAGCTTATGTAATAACATTGAGCATTCCTTTCTCAAAATTTCCCTTGGAAAAGAGCTCATGACCCAGTTAACCTAAAATCATTTTCCAGCCAAACATCTTTTAAACTTTCTCTTGCAGGCCAAATCTGCTAGACTGTATTCTGAATACCTAGTGTTGATGGCTTTAGATATAGTTAAAAATAATCCTCACATTACTTTCTCATTTTTGTTTTTTGTTTTTTTTTTCTAGTCAGTAGTACAGTGCTCACTGTAAAGCCCTTTCTAAAGTTGTGTTGGGTGACACTTAGGATATTTTGGACCTCATAGGTTATTAGCTGCTATTGGATGATACAGTCAAGGACTTTGGCAGTGCAATTCAAGGTGGCAATGGGCTTGTTAGGGGGGATGGGTTCTACTAATATACCTCCTTTGTGAAGGGGTACAGTATGTGAAACATACGTAATGTAGAGACCATATCTTCCATAATACTCCTGTTTGTTAGGATGGTGAAGCTCATGGTAAGTGAGAAGGAAGCCAATATAAATTTTGGAGCTAAGCTGTCTGAGTCCATTTTATTATTCGAGCAGATGTTTTTGTAGTGAAGATGCCAGTTAGATTGACCATTGACACTACAGTGCAGCACAAGGGGGTGCTACACTGCTAAGTGTGTCCTTCGGATTAAACTTAACCAATGTCCCATCTCTTTGAGTTGGTGATAGCATAGGTGAATGCCAAAGATCCCATGGCACCCATTGAAAAGAGTTGGGGTCCTTTATTGGATACAAATGTTCACACATATTTACAAAGATCCACAAGCTAATATATTCACATATTTACAGAGATTTGCATCAGATTTTCATTCCTTCATATTTTTCAAAAATTCCCACATCACATGCATATGGAACCCCACTCTTTTTTCTATAATCACTTAATTTTTTGTACTATATTACCCAATTTCCTTCTAAAGAGTTCAAATAATGCAAATAATTTTATCTAAACTTTTAACATAGCCCCTGCTTGCACCCTCATAAAAATACATATTCAGTCGTGTCCATATTTATGTGTTTCTAACCTTGTATTTCATTCAAAATATTTTCATTTTTCAGAATTCTTTACTCTTCGGGTCTGTATTATATAATCGGAAAGTCAGTTCAGTCAATGGCACTTACATCGAAAATGCCATTCAGCGAATTGTTCTTAGTGAGATTGCGGTACAGTGAAGATCAGAAAATTTGTTCTTTTCTCACTGTAGTGCGACCTTGGAGTTGGTATATATAATTAGTAGGGGGTGGGGGGGTGCAGCCCCCCACAAGAGCAAATTTCATGAACAGCATTTTCAATGTAAGTGCCGTTCGCTGAACTGACTTTTTGATTATATAATATAGGCCCTTACTCTTCTACTTGTCAGAAAAACATGCCATGCAGATTCTATTTCACCACAAAAAATGCCCACTCTCTCATTTATCTTTTTATAAGGCATATTTCTCTTCACTGGCAGTCTATTTGTAATCTTTATAGAAAACACTGAAATTCCATATTCTTCATATTCCATTTATTTACTTTTTTTTTTAATTTAATAGTGTTTATTTTTTCTTCCTTCAAATGCTTCCATGGGGCTTATACAATAATATTCTATTATTATGTTCTTATACCACAGTCTCCTATTTTATTCCACTTTTTCTATATTTAACTTCCACTATTTTATTTTTTCTTGGATATTTTATTTCTTCATTTCTCCATTCTCTCTCCCTCTTATGCAATTTCATTAGATTCCATATTTCACATTTTATCTTAAGTATTTTTGTTACTAAATTGTTTTCTTTTTTTTTTTCCAAAAAATTTCTTTATTTTGAGTTTTCCAAACAAAGACCAAGCAACATCAACAATGTATTAATACACTGGGTACAAATTTAAACATGAACAGTATTTATACATCAACATAAAACATCAATATTTTTAACTGTACAAAAGTACCATCAATTATTTTGTTGCATCCATTTAACGAGCTTACTCTGTTATGAAGAAGTCTTGTCATTACCTATCTATATAACTGCTGATGGTATAACTTTGTGCATAAATACCTGTGTCTTTATGATAATGTGGGTGGATTAAGCTAGCAGAATGTTAAATATCGGGTCCCATATTTTTAGTTTCTTAACACTGTTATTTTTGCATCAATTACCCATTTATGAGCTAGCATGTGTTTAATTGCCATCTTTTTGAATTTGGACCAATTGATGTTCATTCTGTCCCCATTTGGATGTTATGTATAATTTCATTAATAAGAATAATGTGTTATGCATGGTTGCTTGAGTATGGAATATTTCTGGGGGGGAATGTGAAGTAGTGTGTATTCCCATGTAAGAATTGCCTTTTCATAGCCTTGTTTTTGCAGTTGGATTTTTAATGAGTTCCATAATTTAAGTACACATTTGCAGCTCCAAAACACATGAGATAGATCTGCTTCCTTTGATCTACAATATGGACAGCTTGTTGAGTTAGACAAATTAAATTTGTGTAATACTGAGGGTTAAGATAGACATTGTTGTTAATCATGAGTTGTGTGTATGTTAACTTTTTCAAAGGCAATGCTTTATGTGTTAATGTTAAAGCTTGATTTAATCGCTGTTTAGTTATTGATGAGTTACTTTTAAGCCAGCCGTTAGAAACAAGTATACTGTCTTGGAATTTGATCTATGCTATTAATTTGTACATGTTGGATATCATTTTTTCCTCGATAGCATTATTTTCCATAGAATTTCACAACTGGCTATATCCACCATGTTTAATTTGGTGTTTTGAAGGTGTTTAGAACATACTTCTCTAATTTGCCTCAAGATAATTGTGTATGATTTTGGTAAATTAAGTTGAGATCTCAAGTCTGTAATTGTACAGTTGTGGTAAGGGGTAGAAATCTCGAATTCTCAAGTCTTTTAATAAAGGGTAGTTGAGATTTATCATTGAGTTGTTAATTTTTAAGTTTGGGTATTATGGATTGGTTGAAATATGTCCATTTCTGGTGCAAGATCTATGGAAGTAAACAACTTTTGAAGTATAGTAATGAAATGTTTTAGAAGGTCAGTGGTCTTATAAGCTGTTATATCTTTTGTGGTTAGAAAAGGAAGAGCTCTAGAGTTAATTTCTAGAGATTTGATATAGCAGTGATATATTTTTAGCCAGATAAGAGACCATTTGTTGGTTAAAGGGACAAATTCTCCTATCTTTAGTATTCTGCTACTATTGATAATGGTATAGTATAGTTTAAAATCTGGTAAGTTTAAACCCCCTTTTAGCTTTGGTAGAGATAGTTTTTGGTATGAAATTCTTGTTTTTCTAGCCTCCCAAATGAACTTGGCCAGGAACGTGTGTATTTGTTTGAAGAATTTATTATGTATTACCACTTGTGTAGTTATAAATGTATAAATAACTCTGGGGAGAATCGCCATTTTGATTATCGGGACCTTGGATAGGAATGGTATTTTGAGATTGTTCCATCTGTTGCAGTCTATCATTATCATATTCCATTTATTCAGTATATTATTCTGATAATTTATTTTTTGCTTTGGAAAAACGTAATCCTGAGATACTTGGTTGAGTCTTTTATTTTAATTGTGTCTAAAAGTGGGATTAATGATAATAGTTTGGGAGAATTTAAGGGGAAAATATTGTTTTTTTTTCCAAATTAAGTTTATAATTAGATATACTTGAGAAATAGTCAATTGCTTTTAATAATTTGGGTATGTCAGTGCTGGGAGTGGTGAAGTAAATTTTTAAATTGTCGGTAAAAGCTGTGTAAAAGATTTTAAGGTTGAAGATAGCTAGAGGGTTATGATATGTTTTCCCTTTAATGTACAGAAACAGTGGTTTGAGGTATAGATTGAATAAGAAGGGGGAATAAAGGGCATCCATGTCTCGTCCCATTTTTAATTTTTATTCTGTTTGATAAAGTTCTGTTAATATATAGGTTATTATAAGGGTTTTCATACAGTATTTTAATTATTTGTATACATTTGCTAGGGAACCCAAATTAAGGTAAGAGTTGAAGTAAGAAACTGATAGTCACTCTGTCAAACGCTTTATGGGCATCAACCACCATTGTGTATATGGGAGTTTTCTTAATGTTTGCAAAGGTTATGGCTTCAAGAGTTAAAGTGTTATCACAAGTCTGTCTAGATGGAGTAAAGCCTGACTGTTCAGGAGAAATAATGTTAGTTATAATGTTCTTTAGTCTATTTCCTAGAACTGAAGTAAGAATCTTAGCGTCTATATTTAGTAATGATATTTGTCTGTAGCTACTAGGGTCTTTAGGATCTGATTGTTCTTCCAAAATAAAAATGTTTTTTGAGGCATTAAATTGTACAACAGTTATTTTGTTGTTTATTATGTAGTTTAGTACCTGTTGTAATATTTTAGTGACTAGTGGTGTAAAGCACTTGTAAAATTCTGGTGTGAGGCCATCCGGCCCTGGAGCTTTATTTGTTTTTAAATTTTAAACTGTGTTGATGACTTCTTTTGTTGATATTTGGTATGTTAGATTATTTTGTTGGTTAGTATCTAGTTGTGGGAAGACTATATCTTGAAGGAAAGCTTCCCTGTCCATTTCTGAAGATGATAAAGATTGTTCTCTATAAATCTGAGTGTAGAGTTGTTCAAAAAAGTTTATTATAGACTGGTTATTTAAATATGATTTGTTCTGTGGTAAATTTCTGTTATAATGGGTGTGGATTTGTGTAGAGTAGTTAGTCTCGCTAAGACCCTGGATGGCATTTGAATAGTCTCCAGAAATTTGGCCAAGTTTCTCATTTCATTAAATTATAAGTTTCTTGTCTCTTTTAGGTAAAGTTCTTTTTGTGATTTTCTTAGGAGGTCTTCAGTGTTTTCATTAGGCCCTGATATTAGTTCCAATTCTAATTGCTTTATTTTTTCTTTTAATATAAATTCGTAATTGGAGAATAATTGTTTTATAGTGCATTGCTTTGTTAATCAAAAATCCTCTAATTTGAGCTTTTGTTGAAGCCCATTCAATGTCTAGTGGTAGTTGTGAGTTAGATAGATATAAAGTTAGGGAGTTTACTAGCGTAGTTATGCCTTCTACCACATCTTGCATAGTTAAGAAATTGGAATTCAATATCCAATTGTAGTCTCTGTTAGATTGTTGATGTTTATTGTCCCATTCAATAAAAAGTGTGATTTTAGAGTGGTTGGAAAAAAATCTGTATGTGTATGGGTTGTGACTTTCATGTTACTAAATTGCTCTTTTTTCTATTTATGCATCTTATCACCATATACAAATTCAAAGATTCCCCATAAACTATAAGATTCAGTAAGTTCAAACCACCATCATCCTTATCCATGTCTCTCTTTACTGTACTAATCTAGAACCCCAAATGAATCTAAATATTAACTCAATAAACTATTTTTCCAAGACTTTTGGCAGCATATATACACTAGCCGTATATGCTATTTTACCCATCCATATAGAATTTATCAGGTGCAGCTTTTTCCTATAAGATAATCTTTTAATTCTTATAAAATATTTGTCCATTGTTCCTTAACTTGAACCAAATTTTATTCCTAAAACAAATATTTCTTTTATTCCAAAATCAATTCCTTTCAACTTCTCTTCTGACTCAAATCATTTTCTTTTGTCTTTATTTAATGACATTCCTATATCCTGTAAACTGTTATCTACATTGATAATCACTTGTTCCTTCATTTTACTTTCCTTAATCACAAGAATAATATCATCCACATAAGACATAATAACTGGATATTCACTATAATTATTCTGTATATACCAAGCCTTTTTCATTTTTCCATTTTTTTACCATGCAATTCATAACTATAATTAAACACACAATTGGTAAAACTTTTTCAAATGCTGCAAAAATGTATTTAAAAAAATAAAAATAATACTTTATAGTGATGGCTCCCAGTATTTTCATGATGGGCTGGGAAAAATAATTTATTAATAAATCTGAATTCTTTGAGCATATTGTATAATACAAACATTACATAGATGATTTATTTATTGTATGGAGGGGCACTGAAGAAAGATTGCCAGATTTTATGCTATATTTGAATAATGTCACAGATTATCTAAAGTTCACCTACAAAGTAGGCAAAGAGAGCATTGATTTTTTTTTAAACCTAAATGTCTATAAATTTGATGGTTAAAAGTGAAGATTTACAAAAAAGAAGTACAGAGTAATGGATATCTCCATTATAGTAGTATGCACAAGGTGAGTTTGAAAATAAATATAGTCAAAGGGCAGTTCCTAAGGTTAAGCAACCTAACACAAAATTTGTATTACTTTGGTTTAGAATGTGAGGCATTAAAAATAAGTTTTGTAAAAAGGGTTATCTGATAGGTTTGGTGAACAGCATAATGAGGGATGTTATAAATGAAAGTGCATCTTTGAGTAAGACACCTTGTATGAGGGAAGAAGGGAAATCAAAGTCAAATGACTATTTGACAGGTTGTATCTTAGAAAATTCAGAGGATGAAGTTGCTGTTTAGAGATTAGTAAAAAATAATTGGAGGTTCCTGGTGAATTTTTCAGATCTAAAGTGTATTATAGGTGAAAATCATGTTTTGTGTCTAAAAGAGACAAAAAAAATTCAAAGAACATTTTTATAGAAATTTTGACAGTGTAAAGGAAGATGAAAAAAATACAGGAATGTTTATATGTATGAAATGCAACTTTTGTAAATATAGACATGAAGGCAATAATATTAAAGTAGTTGCTAGAAATTATGATATAACGTTGCTAGGTGAATTCAGTTCTAAGTTGTTTATATAGCTCTCTGTGAACTATGTTCTGCATTTTATGTGGGAAGAGCTGTAAGAGAATTCTGTAGATGGATTTACAAACATTTAAGAGCAGTGGAAGCCCTTGATTTAAGCAATGCCCTGGCAAAGCATTTTAAACTTAAGCATCTTAATGAAAGACATACAATGTGTTTTAAATTTGCTGTGATTGAACAAGTAAAGAATTATAATTTTAGATTTGAAGCCAAAGATGAGTTAGATTGGAAAGAATATTGTTGGCAGTTAAGATTAAATGCCTGTATTTCCCCTGGAATGAATAACAGGGAGAACAATAAGGTAGGGGTGAAAAGGAAAGGGTTAACTCATTAACAGCTCCAAGTCATTTGTTTTTATAGAAAAGGTATTTAATTGGTGTTTTATTAGTTACTTGGTCTGATGACATTCTGTGTATGGAATGAAAGTCTTATCAAGTATTTTTTATTTTTTTTGTAATAAAATTTTGAGGCATTTGAGAAAGTTTTATCATTCATGTGTTTTATTATTTGTTTTACTTATGGTTTTGAAGAGTTTGTTGGCTTTTGGATTTCAGTGCATAACTATCACAAATAAAATATTGCTCATTGGATTTCCTTGTTTAAACCCATGTTCATCTCTGTCTCCTCACTTAACTCTTATTTTACTAAATGTGCATATTGATTTAATCACATTTTGTATCTGTTTACTAAAAGTGTATTCTTCTATTGTTTTCCATAATATATCATGCTCTATCATGTTAAATGCTTTACTTATGGCTCCTACCAATACTTTCACTACATTGTTTTCTTTTTGAATATCATCTATCATTTCTCTAACAATCATTAATACTTCCTGACATCATTTTCCCTTAATATCATAAATACTATTCTTTAACATCTTATGTATCTTATTTTCAGTTCTTATTTTTCTTATGTTCATAAATATTTTACAGTCTGTATTATTTAATACAACCAGGCTCCAATTAGTCATTTCAACCTTCTCTCCTTTCTTCCATATAAATTTCATAATACCACTATATATCTGTGTATGCCAAATACCGTTTTTATTCATTCATTAAATATACATTATCAACATTTCTTTTTGCCATAATTCTAGATTCTTTTACATTAATTAAATAACCTATACCATATAAACCTGCTGCTGAATTAAGATTTACTTACTTCATTACCATATCTAATTCCACTATAGTTATCTGTTTGTCTATAGCTTTATTTCTTTGATGTATCTTTTGACATTCCAGTCATTTAAAAATGTTAACTCATTTTTTTCCTTCACCATCTCTTTAACATATTGTACTACAATTGCCATGATTCTACTTTGTTGTTTTACAATTTTCTCTTTTTTATTTTTCATTTCCCTCATTATACCATTTTCTTCTTTTACCATTTTACTTAAGTAAGGAAAACCTCTTCTGTTTTCCTTTCAAAAATATATTTGCTTATACAGCAACTCCTTTATGCAATTATTTATTTATTTATTGCTTTGGTTCCTTTTATATGTCTCTTCTTCTTTTCCATAATATGCATTCTCATTTTCCCACAAACTTTCTAATACTTTATGCTGTAACTCCCTACATTATTGATTTTTTTCTTTTTGTCTAATCCATGTTCCCATCATAAATAATCTAATTTATATTTTTTCTTTAAAAACTAGCCATCATTCTGTCCAGTTAGTATAACAGGCTCTCATTTTTACATGTTCTTTCCATAATTGACATACATTTCCTTTTACCCTTTTAACTCCTTTTTCTATTTTTATATTTTTTCTTTTCATCATGTGACTGGGTATACTGATCATGTGACTGTAACTGATGGTATTTAAATGATTTCTATCACTGTGTAAATAGATTGCCTGAAGAAGCCTTGTGTAGAAAACGTTTTTACTAGCAGTGGAATAAATTGCATGTTTACTGAGCTTTACATGTTTCTCAGTGGCTTTTGTTGTTTCCTTATTAATTTACTTGATACCACTGAATTCATCATAGTCTGGACTGTTATTTTGCTGTTTTACATTATTGTATATTCATTTTTTTATTCTGTCTCCCTCTTGTTTTTTTTTTTTTAATTCTATCCCATTCTCTTTTGCATTTCTCCTTAAATATACTTGTAACCAACTTATATTATTTTCCATTTATCCACAAGAAAATTCTATACAAATTAAGTGAAACTCCGTATACTATTGGCTTTATTAAATCTAACCCCCTTTTCTCATTTTTCACATACAATGCTCTTCTTTTCACTAAATTTAATATAGACACCTAAACAAATTGAAACATAATTTCAATAAACTTTTCTCCATATCTCTTGATAGTATATATATATATATATATATATATATATATATATATATATATATATATATATATATAATTTTCCCATCCTTTTAAATTCCTCAAAATGTTCTACCATTGTTCTTTCAATATGTTATATATTCAGAATTGATTCCTAATACTGACATCTTTTTTCTTTTTGAATTTTATTCCTTCTGCCTCCTTATCATCTCCAAATCCTTACATTTTCCTTCTTGCAATCTGTTATTCATCAGAACTGCCTTTTTCATTTCATCTCCATTTTTGGCTATTAAATTATATCATCAACATATGTCCTAATAATAGAATATATCACCACCATTTCCTCTACATATTTACTCTTGTAATTCCTTCATTTATTCTTTTTATTACACTATTCATTACCATCACTAACAAAATATTACTTACTGGACACCCTTGTTTGTATACCTCTATCCTTCTTTATTTCTTCACTTAACCAACCGTTTACTAAAACCTTCATTTTAGTATTTTTATGTACTGATTCAGAAACCTTCTTTATCTTTATACTAAAGTTATATTTTTCTATTATTTGCCATAAAATGACATGCTGTATGGAAACAAATGCTTTGTCAATGTCAGCTACTATTAATTTCACTTCATTTTTTTTCCTTTCCTAATATCATCTACTATTTCTAACTCCATGAAGTTCTTCTTCCATTATATAATTTAACTTATTTTCTAACCTTTTTCATAATAAAATAGTTTGTAATCATTACTATTCAACAATACTGGTCTCCAGTTTTTAATTTCATTCTTTTCCCCTTACTTCCATATAAATTTCATAACACCTCTACATATTTCTTCGTGGTTAATACCATCATTTAACCATTCATTAAATATTTCTATTAAAAGTTATTTTTGCCATTGTATTAAATCCTTGCACATTAAATATCTTATTCCACCTTGTCCTTATACAATATGGTTCAGTGAAGAATTTGAATTTACTTCCTTTATCACTTTTTCAAATTCTGTTATTGTAATTTTTCTATTTCTTTATTTCTTTCTTCTGTAAATCATTTTACTTTCACTCGTTTTTCTTTCTTTTTTTTACCATCTCTTTCACATACCTTACTGCTATATTCATTATAGTTGTCTGTTTTCTTTCAACTTTTCCTACTTCATTTTTCATTGTCTTCATTATACAATTGTCTTCATTTACTCCTTTACTTAAATATGGTGATGCTTTTTTTTCCTACTAAAAATGTTTTTGCGTATATAATAAATTTTTAATTTTCTCTTGATTTTTCTGATAAATCCCTTCTTCTTTTCTAAAATATTCTCTTTCATACATATCAAGGCTCCATAAAAGATTTTCTTTGCATTTCTCTGTACTTCTGTACACCTTTTTCATCCTGTCCTTTAATTTGTTCCCATATTAAATGCACCCTTTTACATTTTTTCCTTTGAATACTAGCCATCATTCTGACCATTTTTTAATCTTTCATTGTTAAATGATCTTTCCAAAGACCTATTATACATTCTTGACCTTTTTTGTTCCATTCCTTTTCATTAACTCTCTTACTTCCTTTCCCTATTTTAGTATATTCTTTATTTTCATATATCTCAATCCATATAGCTAAATGATTAGAAAAACACATTTCCACTGCTTCCCCTGTCACTATCTTCATAGTCTTTGATAACAAAAAATAATCTATCCTCATTTTTAATTTGCCTCTCTGATATTTATTATTTTACAAGTTCCATATCTTTAAATCTCTACATTTTATTATTTCTCTCATTATTTTTTTATCTGATCTATTTTTATGTCTCATATCACAGTTAAAGTCTCCCATTATTATTATGTCCATATTCACTGTAACATAATCCAATATTCTTTGAAATAATTTCCCTTTATTTATATATAACATATGCATATACTGCTATTAACCTATATACTTTCCTTTCCCACCTAAAATCCATTACTATTAACCTCCCTAGTTTAACTAAAGTATAATCTAATATTTGTATTACCTTCCTATATAATACATCAATTCCTGAATGTTTTTTCATTACCCAAATTCCATATTATACTTCCCATCCATAATGTTTCTCTCTGTTCACTTTCTTCTTTAATAAATACTCCTTCCAGAACTGTCAGATCCACCTTACACATCTTACACCACCCCAGCACTCATATCCTCCTTATTATATTCTTTATACTATTAACATTAATAAATAAGATTTTTAAGATTATTTATTGTTGTTTTTCTCCTTAATTTATAGTATTTATAATCTATCCATTTCCTTTCTTTTTAATTTTCATTCTTATGTCTTGGAATTTTCTTTTCCTATCTTTTATGCAACCTTTTCCGAAATTGATCTTTTTTTACTCTTCTCCAATTAATTTTTCTCCATCACTAACATTTGTCCCACTACTTCTTTCCCCATCCACTTTTGTGCATTAACTACTTTTTCTTGATTTAGTTAATTGTTTTCTATTATTTCTTCTTGTACTTTTACCTGATATAATTGTTCTTTCTCGTGTACATCACTTTCTGGTCATCTTTCTTTATCACAATCCATCAATGCATGTCCTATTTTCTTACATTTATAACACATGTATTCACAATTTTTCACATTATGACCAGTTTTCCCACATGAGGTACATCACATGAAGTACATGTTTTTTCACAATTATTTACAAAATGCCCATCCTTCCCTCAAAAAAACATGTTTTAGGTTGTCCCCAATATTTAACCACAGCTATCAACATTTCTCATGCTCTGAAGGTGAATTATTTTACCATTTTCATTTTTTTAAATCAGATTACAGTCCAAAGATCCTGCCTACAATCCTTTATTATCTATTACTTTAGAAATGTCCTTTACTTCATTACAGTAATTCTTCAACAGATATTTTGTAACAGTCTCTATTTCAGTTTCAGTTCAGAACTGAATATTAACTTTTTTTTGTTGTATGGGTAACTTTCTTTTTTCTTTTCATAATTAGCCTAAACGTTTCTAAAACTTCAGCTGTTTCAAAAAAAGTCACAATAAGTGTCTTTCTTTATTAAAACAAAGGCTCTTATTTCTATACTCTTATCCCTGAAGACACAACAGTTTTGTCTCATACTTCGTACCTGTCCATTTCTGACTCTTCTGTACTTTGAATCCTTACTACAAACTTTTTCTTTTCTGCTTTCTGTATCTTCTTCTCCCTTATGATTTCCTTTTGGTCTCCAACTACCTCCAAATGATCTTTACTGCATTTTCTTTCCTTCCTCCTGGTCTATTCTTTTCATGATTTCACCCCATGATACTTCATTCTCTGTTTCTGTCTCACTCTGCTCCACCGAGTCCTTTAATATGTCATCTACAACCGTCCTGACTGGAGGGTTGTAATTACAGTCCCTTAATCTCAAACTTCTTGTCTTGACTCCTTGAATAACCTCCTTTGAACAAATCCTCTGTATCTTTGACATGATCTCCTTCGCCATTCTCCTAAATGAATCCTTCTTCTCCCTTCTCCTCAAACAGCTGCATGGAGTCAGCATTTGCCTCTACTCCCTTCTGATCATCCACTGTTTGCATACCATTTTCCCAGCTGCCACTGCTCTAGGAACTTGTAAGTCACATGCACAGTGAGTGCTGCAACAGTAGGGGAAGTTCCCAGTGGCCTGGCCAAATTTCCCATAGTAATGTAAACCTATCCTCGTGTCTCACCTGAAAAGAGGCCACTAGCCTAGTACGACTAACACAGTAAGCAAAGGATAAATAAATAAAATGTTGACTTACTTTAAAGTAAAGTGGCCAGACTTCTTTTGAGTGTGTATAAGTGAGTTACACAACTGTGAGATGATGTTTGTTGCTGTTTTTTCTTAAGTTCCTTAGAAGCACTGTTGTTTCTTTGTTATTTAGCAAATGGCATTGGTGATGGGGATAGAGTTATGAATTGGGTGAAGTAGTTTTTTGACATTGCCTCCAGAAGGTTCCAAGAAATCTAAAATTGTGTTCATGCCTATCAAAGTAACACTTTTTGCCTTTTTATACTTCTTGCAAGCATTGCTGAACATACTAATGGCTGATGCAAGTCATTTCACAGTGCACTTCATTGCAGTTGTTTACACACCTCTCAACCTGCAACCATTAAAAATAGGTACAAAGACGTTTGAAAAGTAGGAACATTAGTAGTAGTCTACTAGACAGAGCAAGCATAACGGGTTAATAGTATGGTGTCAGTGGCAAAATAGGACAAGGTAAGAATTTCATTGATTCTCGAGCTCTTAGTAAATTTTTTAGGACAAAGTATTATTTACAAATGAAAGGAAGTGGCAGCAGCTCTGCCTATTGCCAGATTCATTTTGGAGCTTGGTGCAAACCAGGGGTTTTGGCAAATTAAGTTGGATGAAGCCATATCTAAACAATGTGAATTTAATTTCCCATTAGGCAAAATAGATTTTTGAAGCTACATTAAAGGACCTCATCATTAATGAAAGTGTTTCAGAAAGCTAAAGCATACATGACTGAAAGGCTAGATGGCATAATTAGTATTATTGTATGCCATCCAAGTCTGTAGTGTTATAAAGCTTGCATGTGATGGAGGACTAAATAAGTTGCTGCACAGCCTGAAATGTCAGGGTATTTAATTATGTATGTATGTATGCATGTATGTATGTATGTATGTTTGTTTATTGGGGTAGTGCACTGATCAATATTGACCAATGTCAGGCTCAGCCAGGGTGAAATACAAAACATTTCACAAACAAAAAAATAAAGAAATGTAAGCAATAATAAAGCCAAATAGATGCCAGTACTCTGAATGGAATATGTCATGTGTAGATTGATAATGGTCTTCAGCCAGATGCTCATATGATTCAGCCAGATGTTCACAAGATTCAGCCAGATGCTCAGAAGGATCTGAAACTGTGAATTTGCCAGAACCTACTAACAGGTTATCTCTGTTCTGATTTTGGGTATGGTACAGTAGCTATTAGTGTTTATTTCGTACTTGTAAGAGATTGTTGTGCTACTCTGAAAGCTGCAGTATATCAATGGTCAGTAGATCAGGAACAGAGCTTCAATTTGTTAAATAAGTTAGTGACCGCAGCACCAACTCTGAAATATGATGATATGACAATACTCACAGCCCTCCATGTTGATACAACTCAGCAAAGATTAGGAGCAGGTCTGTTACAGGAGGGAAGACCTGTTGTCATTTTTTTAAGAATATTGACTGATGTATAGAGACACAATCATTTTTGGATGACAGGAATTCCATGACTGCATGTATAGGAAAAATATCACTGGGGAATCCAAATACAAAGCACTTTGAAGTTATTTTAAGAAGTTTTTACATAAGGCAGCAGCATAATTCTAGACAATGTTATTAGCTCTGCAGAATTATGACCTGCAAATTCAGCATAAGATAGGAAAGTGTTTTGCAGATATCTGTCAACAGAGCATATTTAAAGGAATGTAGGGAAGACCTTTTGGGAAAATATTTTAAGGTATTATAAATTGTGTCCAAATTACTGCTGACGTCTGACATATTACAAGAGTTCAATGCTTCTGAAGCACACAGCTTAGAGCTACAGCAACTGCAAGATGTCATCCTGACAGGATGGCCGATAAGAGTCTAGCAGTTACTGTTATTGCAAAAGCCATGTTTTCCTTTTAGAGCTGAAGTGTCGTGTGTACAAAGACTGACATTCATGCAAGATAGAATTATTTTCTCTACACAGTGTTATAATCAAATGCTGATGAAGCTGGACGAATCATACCTAGGCATGACAAACTGCAGAGACAGAGCACATGATGTATTGTGCTGGCCAAACATGCCCGTGCAGATTGAGGCAATTATTTGTGGTTGTGGAATACATTGCATGTTTAGGAACCAGAATGAAAAAGTGGAGCCGATTCCGCATGACATTCCATCATTGTCATGACTGAGGTTACATGTGGATCTGTTTGAGTAGAACATTTTTATTTTTTTATCTATGTGGGTTACTATTCCAAGTACCCAGAGGATGTACATCTAAAAGATACAATGTAATCTGAAAACAGTACTACAGTCCATATTTTTTAGAAATGGAATACCAAAGCAATTGTAGTATGATAGTGGTCCACAATTTTCCAGTCAGGAATTTCAGTTTTTTTTTTTTTTGCTAGAGCATGGGAATTCACTCTCATAACTTGAAGAATATCCTAAGCAAATGTATCTTTTTAAGCACACAGACTGTTGTTCCTCATCCATATCAGAGTACAGGAATACTCCTTTCCAAACAACAAAACTTTCACAAGCACAGCTGTTAATGACCAGAAGGTTAAGTTTGAAACTATCCATTTCATACTTACTGCTAGTGCCTGAGAGTAAAACAACACTGTAAACACTGCTGTAGAGCATTTAAAGTAGAAAATGTGATACCAGGAAATAGTAAAGAGTTTATCTGGTCTGAAAGAAGGAGGCAGGGTCAGGTAGGATGGCTCAAAACTCTACTCTAAAATATGAAGTGCTAATCTAGGTTTCAGCTGTTTCTCAATATAATTAACTGAGATCTTAATGTCATATGATGTAAAGGCAGGAAATATACAGAAGGAATAAGTGTCACCTTCAGAAATTGACAAGAAACCATTTAAGACTTATCAGAGATAATCAAAGGTTGTAGTGAATTTACCTAAATAGACTTCCACTACAATTTGCAGTCCTGAAACATGCTTCACTAATTTGAATACTATGTCAGAGCTACTGTAAACTCTGAAATTAGATACTGAGTGGCGGTGGTGCAGCAGTTGCATTGTTGTCTCACAGCAAGAGGTTCTCCGGTTTGATTCTCAGCTGGGATGCCTTCTGTGCGGAGTCTGCATGTCCTCCCTGCAGTCATGCGGGTTTCCTCCAGGTGCTCTGCTTTCCTCCCACATTCCAAAGACATGCAGAAGGTGGACTGGACACTCTAAATTGGCCATAGGTGAGAATGTGTGTATGGGTGAGTGGTGCAAATGAACTACCATGGCAGGGCTAGCCACCTGGCAGTGTAAACCTTGGCTCAAGATGATTGTCACTGCAGAAATGACATCCCAACCCTATGTGCAAAATGAGAAAAGGGGTTGAGGATGTATGGATGGATAGTCAAAGTAAGGCAGTCTCAAACCTTTTAATAACTGTAAATGTTATTTACGTTTGGAGCTATATTTTGGATGTCTTACTAAAAAGTTTCCCTCATACTCAGAAAGTCAGTATTTCAGAACTCATTTCAGTGCGGAAAACAATGATGGTTGTCACTTACATGACTCTCACACATATTTAATCTTAGTGGCAAAAATGTATTTGAGATTCAAAATGTGCACACTGACTGGACACAGAAATCAGCATGTCCACTGTAAAGCCAGCTTTAGTCTTGAAGAATAATCTTGCTGGGGGAAAACAAAAACAGAAAAAACAGACACAAAATCCTTGGCTTTAGGTTAAAAATAGGCTTTAAAAATAAAAACGACAGCCCCATATTCTCCACTCTGCTAAGCTGAGAAATGAAACATCAAAGTATGGGGTGAAAAATAAACATCTGCCTTCCCTAAAGATACACAACAAAAAAAAACTAAGGCAAAATGCTAAAAAAAGCTCACTAGTGGGTTGTCACAAGTCCACAAGCATTGCCATGTAAACAGTTAAGATGCATGCAACCTCTTACTTCTGTTAGAGGGAAAAACCGAAAAAAGTGCTCTTAGCTTAATGTACTGAGTGAGTGTTGACATATATATGTCTTGTTGATGCAGAGTACATTAAGAAACTGTCACTCAAAGGACACCTCAGAATAAAGAAGTTCCCTAATAGTTATTTTAAAAAGCAATTTTTTTTTATTATAATATTGACATTATGTAATAGCAATAATCCACTTTGGGGGAATGAATAATACTCTTTTACCCACATCTGGCATGGTTTGATTATGAGACTGGCATCATTTCATCATGAGGGCAAAGCCTGAGTAATCAAGCAAAAGTCCAGCCATGACTAAATAAGCATTACCCACATCCAGACAAGGGTTGTTGCTGAACTCCATAGATGGATTTTCATTGCTTCACTTAAAGGGGGTATAGAATACAGAGCATGCAAGTGCACCATACTTTTAAAATAATCAGTAAACTGGAGTATGAGTCATGTGATGCAGGTTGGGCCTTTGGTCCACAGTAAAGGGTTCACCTGATGTCATTACAAGGTGCATCTCTGTCTGAGCTTCTTTAAGCTATCCTGAACTGTAATGTTACATAACCCTTCTTTATAATGTGACAGTCACACTTCCTGTTAGTGCCATTACAATGTCTTTTTGATGGTTTCAGATGATAGTTTAAATGTCAAAATGAATGAACAGTTAACACATTGTTATGAACTTCTGTCAGGAAAAAAACATTCTGTACTTTTGCCCATTGTTTGAATTACGATATTTCAGGTTCAGTACTTCAGCAGATTATGCAAATAGGCTGGCTCCTCCCCTAAAATATGTATAGATATCTGACAGGTGGTTGTGTCTGGAAGTAAAGCAACAACTATTTACAAAGCAAAATAGTGTCATAGAGCTTGCATAGGTATGTACAGGGTCTTATAATCCTAAAGACTGACAGTAATAAAGGAAACACGATGTTTAGGTATTAGCGAAGAGCTAAGGAAAGCACTTTTTTATTTTTATAAATGCAATCCCCTACATTTCGTTTATGTGTTAATTTTCTTAATGGCATATTTATTTAATTGTATTATTTATTAGCATTTGTTTACTGGGGTAGTCTGACTGGTTAGAGGAAATGACCCCTTTTCACTGGAGGACTGGGAAGAAAATCTCCACACAGAGCAGTCAAGTAATACATAGAGTACACGGGGATAATGTATATCCAGATAATATATACTCAGTTTGGTTTCATCAAGGGCAGGTCATGCCTACTCAACCTGGTGGACTTCTTTGAGAAGGTCATCAAAGCAATTGATGAGGGCAGAATGGTTCATAATTCCTACTGTGACCTGGACAAGGTATTTGGCACAATACCCCACTTGAACATTGTTGACAAACTCAGTAGGTTAGGTACAAACCTGTATGTCACCCGGTGGATAGCCAACTGACTCACAGACAGGATCCAGGAAGTTAGAACTCAGGAGTCCATCTCTATACAAGGAGACCAGTCACAAGTGGAGTCCCTCAGAGGTCGGTCCTTGGACTGCTCCTTTTTGGCATTTACTTCTCTGAAGTCAATGCCAATGCCAGTGGTCTCTGGCTGACTAAATTTTCAGATGATTGCAAATTAGGAGCTGTCATTGAATCCCACACTGACACAGATGTTCTCCAGGAAGGGCTGACAGAGACAAACAACCGATGTCAGAGCCATGGACTAAAACTAAATGGCAAGAAATGCATAATAGTATCCTTCAAGAAGTCATCTATCCCTGGTAATTATCATATTGACAACACACCCCTTACAGTTGACCCAGTAGTCAGGGACTTAGGGACACACACAGACAGTAATCTAGCCTTTGACCATCATGTGTCTATGGTAGTGAGGAAATCATTCTATGTTGTGCAACTTATAAACAAATGTATGGGATCTAGGACCAGAGACGCCATTGTTCCACTGTATTCTGCATTCAAAAGACTTATCATTGAGTACAGTGCTCCCTTTGGCATATACCTAACCAAGCATACCCAACAATCGGAACATCCACAGAGGTTCCTTACTAAAAGACCATAGGGCGTAAGTGAAATATCCTATGCAGATCGCCTCAAGTCCCTATCCCTGTATTCTGTCTCCTACAAGCTGTTGAGGGGAAATTTATGGTTGACATACAGGACATTGTCAAAATCACTATGATGGACCACCTGCATATCCACATAACACACTACCAGAATTACCCATTCTAAAGACTTAAACATTGCCTGTGGTATAAATAGGACCTGCTGGACAGACAGATATGTATTCCAGAGACTACCCCATCTCTAGAACAGACTCCCCATCCATGTGTAAAGCAGAGCTCCTCCCTAGCCTGATTCAAGTGCGACTTGGACAATTGGATGGGGGACAGGAAATTAATTCTTAGTGTCTCACCTATGTCTCTCATGGACACAGGTAACGTGTAAATGGTTCATCTCGCAGGATCCTTCTTGTAAATGTTTCATCTCCCAAGCCCCTTCTTACACTTATCAAGGGTACCAGAACTTGTCAGAGATTTGGGATACATGGCTAGGCTTAAAAAGGCTCATGTGGTCATTAGCCTAATAAACACCTATGACTCAATGAACCTATATATACACTTATAGGTTCATAGGTTCATACTAGGCTATCTGCCCTAGGGCATTTATAAGCCTAGCCAGAGTGTGTTTGGCTTTCGCCACCCATTTAAAATTAATTTTGCTATGCCCTTTTTCGAGGTTAGTATACTGTGCCTCTGTCTAACAGTGACACAGAAGTGATACCCGGGGTAAACCTACGATCTCCCATCCACTCATCAAGATTCCTCTTGAAGAGAGTCAGTGAGGGACTCTGCCTAACCTGGACTGGGATTTTATTCCAGAGTGAAGGGAGACTCTGGGTTATGAATCTGTCCCTCCAGCATTTCCTATTTATTTCAGTGCTGAGGTTCAAGTCTCGGCGTGGCTCGATGGGATTTGGATTTTCTGAGGTGCAGCATGTCCATTAATTCCAGGTTGGACATGGCTTTATACGTCAGGCACAGATCGCCTCTGAGCAGGCGGTATGCCACTGAGTAGAGCTGGAGTTTCTTTAACCGGGCAGCATATGGCATCTGTTTGAGCCCTTTGATCCTCTTGGTGAGGTACTTTTGGGGTCTTTCCAGTTGCTGCAGGTGTCTGGTAAGGTGCATCCCAAAAGGGGCATTGTACTCTATTATGGGCCTGATGAGGGATGAGTAAAGAGGCACGATGACCTCCCCTGATCTAGATGTGAATCCCTTCATGATTAGTTGGGCTATATAAAATGTTCTTCTAACCACTTTGGCCACGTGGTTGTCAAATGAAAGATTGCTATCAACTTGGGTCCCCAGGTCCCTAATTACTTCTTCTGTACTTAATGGATTACCACCTATGTGGTAATTTGTGGGCACTTTGTTTTGCCAAAGGGATGACTATACACTTTTTGGCGTTTAGCTTGAGGCCATGGCTCTGGCACTAGTTGTCTGTTTCTATGAGGCCCTTTTGGAGGATGCTTGTGTCGGCTGGAGAGTCGATTATGGCACCCAGTTTGCAGTCATCTGCGAACGTGGTCAGCCACAGTCTTTCCGTGTTGGCCTGTACCTCCGAGAAATATATACTGAACAAGCGAGGTCCCAGGACTGAGTCTTGTGGGACACCACTTGTAACTGGTTTGGAGTCTGACATGGCTCCAGCAATTCTAACCATGTGGGTTCTGTCCTTCAGCCAGTTTGCAACCCATCTAGTGACATAGGGGTTTATATTTAAGCTGGTGAGCTTATCTATAATGCCCGAGTGGGATATTCTATCGAAGGCTTTTGCGAGGTCCAGGTAGGCTGTGTGGACCACCTTCCCCTCTTCAATGGCCTTGGTGACTGTTTCAAAGAAATTGACCAGGTTTAAGAGGCAGGATCTGCCCTTAACAAAGCCGAACTGGGTAGGATCCAGTGTCTGTAGGTCCCCAATATCTTTATTTATGAGGTCCATGATGATCCTTTCCATAGCTTTGCAGACCAAGCTAATCAGGCTTATGGGGCGATAGCTTCCAGGATCTGTTGAGGCACCACCTTTGTGGAGAGGGACCACTGTTGCTGTACGCCACTCTTTGGGTACATATCCTGTAGTAAGGCTGAGATTGAACAGTAGTTTTATGTTTGGGTTTAGCTCTTCTTGGAGTTCATGTAGGATGCAGCCGGGACACTGTCTGGTCCCATTGATGCTGTGTTTTTTGCTTTGGAGAGGCGGCTCTTACCTGAGCATCTGAGATGTCAGGGGCAGCACTCTGCTGGGATAGATATTTGCCCTTTGGTGGGAGGGGTGGAGAAGTTTGCGCTGAACCTGTCAGCTAGGATGTTGGCAATGTCTGTGGGTTTGATGTATTTTTTGTCATTTTGGACTAATTCTGAGCATATCTGGGAATTCCCACCCAGGTTCCTAACATAACTAAAGAAAGCCTTGTGATTATCCTTAGTGTCCTGTGCAACTTTTCTCTCGAAGCTGGCCTTAGATGATTTTATGAGTGCCCGTAGTTTTTTACTAATACTGATCAGAGATGCCTTCCCTTTTTGGGATTTTGCTCTAGCATGTAGTAGCTTCCTCCTTCTATTGTATAGTTTGTTTATGGCTGGGGTCCACCAGACAGGATGTCTGCCTTTGGAGGATTGGGTCTTGGTTTTATTTGGGATTGCATGATCCATGCATTCCTGAAGGAATTTACTTAATTAGTAAATTCTGGGAATACATAGATGCATAGCTCTAACATGTTCATACAGTACATTATTCAGTTTCTGACTCAGTGAATGCAGCATAATGTTGATAGGTAATATATACAGTTTAAAACTTTGCTGAGATAAGTAGCAGGATGTACAATATTCTTGTTTTTCATTATATACATTATAGTAACATTGTTTTGCCAAATCAGCATAGGGACATGTCACTTGTCTGGTCAGGATAAAACAGACGAACAGTTGTGGGTTTGGTTCAAGCAGCTTTGTTACACACAAACACATCTGGATTGAGGCTTAGTAACTTAAACTTAAATCAGCTTATAAACAGACTGACTACTACACTCATACACGTTAATACTCTGGCTGTTCTCTCAAAATGGCACTGCTGCGTGCAAGTGCTCAATATTTACATGCACGTGCCTACACTTATCATCATCCTTCTTTGAGAAGTAGATCATACACAAAATGACTGTATTCATTGACATGTAACTATACAGAAATTAACCTTTGACATGCAATCATACAAAATTAAACACATATAAAACAATTATGTCCAGGTTGCTGTGTATTTTACACTAGGTCTAGAAATATGACCTGATTATGTAACATAAAAATCAGAATTGGATCTAGCAATGGGGACTGTCTTCAATGAATGTTCAACTTTGGGGACATCTGGGACATCATCAGGAACAGGAATAGATACTGAGATATGCTTTTCAGTATGAACATTGTCAGGGTTGTTTTGAGATATAAAGTCTGTATCACAGGTACAATGTTGTGATATTGATTCAGGCACCGGAAGAAGATGTCTGCAGTTTCTCCTGTATTCTATACCCTCAGATTCCACTAAGTAGGATCTTGGCTTGGCACATATGCCTCTCACTTGACCAATTTGATCAAAGTCCTTCGCTGTTTGCATCCTCACTGTCTCTCCTTTTAATGGACAAAGATATCTGCTCATTTTATCATACCTGGACGTCTGAAAGGAATTCTTCTTAAAGAGTTGGGCATGGATTGCTCTGTTGTTTTTAGCATTAGGCACCAACAAACTAGAACTGATAAGCAAGATTGTTTTATTTTGCCTAGATAGAAGTCTCTGAGTAGGAGAGCCAAGTAAGTTGTCATGGGTATATTTCTGAGATTAAGTAAATTCAAGAAGATATCGGTATTGTCACACTTTGACCTCTCTAGTAATTGCTTTGCACTCTGTACTGCATGTTCAGCAAGGCCGTTTGACTGTGGGTACTCAGGACTACTAGTAACATGGAAAAAGTCCCACTCTTTTGCAAATTTCTGAAAAAAATTGACTGATAAACTGGCTACCATTGTCAGAAATAACTTTGTGTGGACTACCATGGACTGAGAAATGATGTCTCAATTTAGCAGTGTTGGGCGTTAGGTTATGTAGCAAATCAATCTCAAACCGGTCAAATTAAGAGTCTGCTAACACTAAGTAATGCTGATTGTTTCACTCAAATATGTCAGTGGCTACTGTTGACCAAACTTGTTCAGGAATCTGGCTTAGCTGAAGTGGTTCTTTTTGCAAATGTGGTTTAGTACTATTGCATACTGAACAAGATGAAAGCACTTTATCAATGTCCTTTGACAGAAGGCCAAAATACTAGTCCTCTCACTCTTCTTTTGGTAGCTTCAGAACCTGGGTGGCCACAGTGCAAAATCTGATTGTATTCATGTTGTAAGGAAGTAGGAATAATAACTCTGGGACCTTTGAAAATCATACCATCTTTCATCAGCATCTCATCTCTGTATGGAAAATAAGATTGCACTTCTAGCAGTACACAAGATTGCTTTGAAGGCCATCCAACATTTATGAAGTGGTTGAGCTTCTGCAAAATTGGATCAGTCTTTGTATGATCTCTGAGCTCATCAAGTCTCATTGTAGAAAAATGATGCACTTCCAGGACATCAAAGTCAAAATTCTCTGCATCAAACTGTTCTGTGGTATTCCTGGGTGATCTGGATAAGGTATCAGCCAGATGAAGAAGTTTGCCTTTTGTATAGACCATGTTGAAGTTTTATTTTTTGTAATCTGATCATCATTCTTTGTAGTCTTGCTGGAGCTGTATGCTATACTTCTTTAAAATAGTGACTAGAGGTTGATGATCAGTTTCGACTTGGATAGCTCGACCATAAATATAATCATGGAACTTCGAACATGTGAATACAATTGTCAAAAGTTCCCTTTCAATTTGAGCATACTGCATTTCATTTGGGGTAAGAGTTCTAGATGCAGCAACTAGTCTTCCCTTTTGAAGAATAACTGCACCAAGACCGAACTTTGAAGCATCACAGGAAAGAACTATTGGTTTATGGACATCATAGTATCTCAATGTAGGCAGGTTGGCAATTTGCTGTTTGAGGTTATCAAATGCTCTTTGGTGTTATTCCAATCATGACCAGGCAACATTTTTGCATGTCACCTCTCTTAAAGGTACTGATAACTCACTAAAGTCAGGGGTAAATTTGCCAAAATAGTTAACCATACTAATGAAATTCTGTAGGGCTTGGCATCTCAAGAATGGCTGCTTGTTTAGAAGGATCTGGTCGTAAGCCTGTAGTGGTAAATAAATGACCTACATAAGTATATTCTGGTAGCCTGAATTTACATTTCAGAGGATTGAGCTTCAAGTTCACTTCACACACTCTGTCCAGAACTTTCCCTCAGGTTTCTGTCATGCTCTGCTTCTCCATTACCTCCAACCAATAGATCATCCACTATTATAGCACAAGGATAACCTGAAAAAATTGCTCCATTACACACTGAAAGACTTCACTGGCAATATTTATTCCAAAATGCATTCTGGGAAATCTGTACCTACCAAATGGTGTGCTGAATGTAGTCAGTAATGAAAATTTGAGATCAAGCATTACTTGCCAAAATGAACTCTGCATCCAAGACAGAAAGAACAGTTGCACTTGGAATGAGGGTGGCAATCTCCTCGACTGTACACATAGGATGATGAGGTCTCTTTAATGCCTTGTTCAAGTCTCTTGGGTCAATGCATATTCTAATTTCATCCGAGATTTTCTTATGAGCAACTACCAAGGAAGATGCCCACTCTGTTGATTCTGTGACTGGACAAATCACACCTTGCTGCACCATCTTATCTAACTCGACCTTGACTTAGTCCTGCATAGCTATTGGAACCCATCTCACTTGTTTAACCACTGGACTGACCTCTGGGTCTACTTTCATGGAGTACACAACTGTAAGTTTGCTTAGCTTGTTGTCGAAAACATCAGCATACTCTGAGAAAATAGCATCACCAAAGCTGGAACTGGGACATGTACTTACATGATGGACTTGTTTGGTAAAAACAAGCAGTTTCATTTTAAACTGTCTCTGAGACCTAATAATGGCTGCACAGGTCTTCTGACTACATAAAATTGCAAGTTGTAACTACTGCCAGCCAAATAGCATGAAAACACTTTTGAGCCTTTGGTTTGAATCTCTTCACCACTATAAGCAACAAGCTTTGCACAATTAGCCAAATTAAGTTGTTCACCAGTTCTCACTCTAGCAAGTTTCTGCTGACATTACATTACACATTGAACCAGTGTCTACTTTGAGCTCCATGGGTTTACCATTGATCAGGGCAGTACAAAACACTTTTTTGTTTGCCAGTAAATCTACTGCATTAACCTTTTCACCAAGCACTGATACACCATCTACATAAAAAGTAGGGTTGCAGCTTTCTACATGATCAACTTGCTTTTTTGAGTGACCTTTCTTAATAATTGAATGAGGCTTGCTTGATTTACAAAACATTTGAAAGTGGTTTGATTTTTTACACTTGTGGCATTGCTGACCAAATGCTAAGCACTTCTCTTTATTGGACTAATGATCGACACCACAGTTATGGCAGTTAACAATAAAACTTGACTTGCTGTCTCACCCTTATACTGCACTGAGCATGTCCATTTTGCTGGGCTAGTCTTGCAACTTGCTAGAAATTTACTGGTCTTCCCTGGAAAACCTGCACGGCTGCAGCTGTCATGTGTTTAGGCCTGCTTCTGCTAGCCATGTGATGCATGCTGTCTATGCTTGCTCTAGAGGCTGCTGGAACTGGGACATGTGCTTACATGCTCTTATCACTTGCAAGCATACTTGTGTGCCTTTCTGTGAGCTCATGGATTTGACAAATCTCTGTAGCTTTGCTCAAAATTAAATCACTGTCACGAAGCAAAATCTTTCTCACTGCAACATTATTAACACCACACACAAGCCTGTCCTGCATTAACTCATCTTTCAAATCACCAAATCTGCAAGTTTTAACTTTATTTCTCAAGTCAGTGATATAAGTTGCAAAAGTTTCACTTGGTCTCTTGTATAAAATAGGTGCCTCACTAATGTAACATTTGTCTGGGGGTGGCACATTTCTCTAAATTTATGTTTCAAGCACTCAGGGTCTTCTCTTGATTCAGCTAGTACAACAGTATGGCAGTTTTCCCCCTCTCCTGGATATAATGTTGGTGCGTACACAAATGAATGCTCTCTTTCAATGGCTCTGTCACCTCTAAGTTAAGCAAAATAAATGCCCTTGTACGTGTATCTTTGTCAGAAAAAGCTGCTTGTATGAAAATATCATATTGCTGCTCAAATACTCTCCAATTCTCTGCAATATTATGATCAAACACAAGTGGACTGGGTCTGCAAAATGCCTCTGCCATATCAACACACAGTAGTGAAACTACTTGAAATTATTTATGAACATACACATATATAAATATGCCATAACTTGTAATTATGCCCAATAGCACAACAGACTCTGAAATAAGTGCACTTTGCCAAATATGTCTCTTTAGCACAAGAACACTTTAAAATCACTGTAGTTTGTAAAATCACCTTTTATCAGTGTAAGAAACACTGCAAAATGACTGTACTTTGCGAATGAACTGTACACAGCACAAGAAGCTCAGAGTAGGAAAAATTCCAAAATGAATTCACTTTGCAAATGAACTGTATACAGCACAAGAACTTGTCAAAATGGCTGTACTTTGCAAAATAAATCTGTACAGTATAAGAAACACTTTGAAATGTTTGCACTTTGCAAAATGTACACAGCACAAGAAACATTTCGAAATGGCTATACTTTGACTTCACTTTGCAAATTAACTGTACTTTGCACACAGTAAACTCTTTGAAATAATTGCACTATAAGAAAGCACACACTCTGCAAACACTTTGCACACTCTGAGATACTTCGAACAACTTTAGTTATGCTTTAAATGGCTTTGGTCAGTGTGAAATAGTAGTTTATGCCGAAACACAGTCAATTACTAAAAAAACATGCAGTTGCCTTGCTTTTTTAAGGTCATTTTGCCCTTTTATTGTATTCATTATGCCCTTTTAACCTTTTATCATGCTCATTACACTTTTCTTATGCTCGTTTTACTTTAAACATGCTCGCTATGCAAACCAGAGGTAGTTCTGAACCCATATAAGTATTTCTGGTAGTTTTATCAAATATTGTGGTTTCAAACACTTTCTTGAACTAATAATGCATTTTGTTCCTTCTGTTTAATTAATAAAGCAGTTTGTGCTACTCTTTTGATTAATAATGTGTTTTGTGCCTTACAAATGCTCTGTATATTTTCTTTGCAAAATAAATCATTTGTGCAAGTTTTGGTTACCTGAAATTCATTTTTGCCCTTTTTAATTGTTTGAGCACTGTATCACCCAACCTGCTCAATATACCTTCACCGTCAACTCTGCATCTCATGGCTTGCAGAAGTTGTACCCTCAATCCCGGTTCTGACTATGTCACTCATCCGGTCAGGATAAAATAGATGAACAGTTGTGGGTTCGGTTCAAGCAAATTTATTATACACAAACACATCTGGATTGAGGCTTAGTAACTTAAATAAACTTATAAACAGACTGACTACTACACTCATACATGTTAACACTTTGGCGGTTCTCTCAAAATGGCACTGCTTCTTGTTTAATCCAGTTAAGAGTGGGTGGGAGAGGCTCAGCCTTAGAAAAAAGTAATCCTGTTTCACTATGTATATGCATGTGCCCAGACTTGGAAATGCTTCTTAAAGTTACAGCACATGCTCTATTCTACAGGACAGATATGAGTAGACTGACAGGCAGCGGTATGGTGGTATAAAAGAGGAGCAAGAAAATTAATAGACAAAGTAGGGGCTCACAATGAAAGCTGGGTAAATCAAAGATGGAAATCAGTTGGGGTAGAACAGGAGCAGAGCGAGGAGTCTTGAAGGTATTAAGTTGTAATTTGAAGATCCTAGGGTTGTAGATCTGTTTGAGGAACAGAAGCAGGGAGACCCACATTCTGGAGACATAGGAGGAGTATAAGGAATCATCAGGTGAATTGCATGACCTGGAAATTTGAAGGAGACCCTGATCTGTGGAGGGCAATGGCATATTTGGAGAGTAAAGTTGCAAACTATTAGATAGGACTGGCATTGTTTAAGCCTGCTGAAGAGATTGATTGAGCAGTATTTGAGAAAGTTACTGTATTGACATGGATCTCCTGTTTATGTAAATTTATTATACTGATTTTTTGTTAATGTGCTCTTGTTTATTTCAACAAATATGCACTTCAGTGAGACAGTGTCATGTTAAAATGTGTACTATGTAGGGATGTAACAGTTTGTTCTGATTATTTTCTTATAATATGATTGTTTTGCATAAATTTGGTATGTTATTTCTCTGGTCATATCTTCATCAGTGGAAATATTTGCTTGATTATCACAGTGCTTATGCAAACAGTACCTCTGGGCAGTGCCTTTGATGGCTGGGGTGACGAGACATCTCCCTGGGCTATGCCTTTAGCCAGCTGGCACTGCCTGTAAATGTAATATCTACTGGATTGGGTAGGATTTGCCTACATATACAGCAACAACCAATGCATAATTATATTCAAATTAATTTATTTGGAGTAAACCCCAGAACTACATTCAATTTAATAATTTTGCTTTAAGAACTTATTTTGAAACAGCATCCCCCCACAGACAGACTACACCTCTCCTTTATAAAGTCTTACATCTGTCACAGGCTCACTATATTATGTGCCACATTTCTTTGGATAATC
>NC_056727.1:632228031-632295531 GCF_019279795.1 Protopterus annectens
GAATCCAAAAACAGATGTGTTTTGTCATCTGGCTGCTGTAGTGGGAGATGTTTGCAAAAGCTTGAGCAACTGAGCAGACCTCTGTAATATTCATGCTGTTTAATGTGAGTGTAATAACTTCTTTTATTTTATCCAGTCTTTCTAACTGGTTAATTTTGTACTAACATTTTCTGTCATATCTGAGCAGTGCATTTTGCCTCTCTTGTAAGAATGTAGCATTTGCTTTGTCTGTGGCCCTCTAATACCTCTCAACTGTACAGATTTTCACAACATGTCCAGATTTCTGCCTAATATTTTTCATCCATTTTTCATAAAATTGTGGATTTTCTGGCAAATTAGTGGTGAATCATAAAAGACTAAAGTTAGAAAATAAAGATAGACTTTTGAGTTTCAGACTTCATACCCTTCAGTAAATGCATGCTAATGCAAAACCTATTATTCTATCAACTATCTAAGTTTGTAAGAACAATATTTAAAAATTGTCCCTACTTTTGGGCCTTTGTCTCACTTTTATGCATGGTTTTGTCCAGATTTCTTGCTCTGAGAAGTTGAGAGGTATGAATGACCCTCTTTCATTATTTCCTGAATTTACATTATTCTTAAATTTGTTGTCTGTGGCTCTGTATTTTTGTCAAGATTTATTTCACTATTTTGAAGGTTTTCCTCAGTTCAGAAGTAAGCCATGTACAGATTGTCCTATCGAACTCCTTATCATACAGGGCAATTTTTTTTGGACATTCTGATGATCAGCATATATTCTGCAGCTGTAATGAATGTTGAGCAAGTGGATTGATTAGTCATTATTTGCCAATTCAGTAAGAAATGGGGCTTGTCTACTATGTTTTAAAAAAGCATAAGATACAGTGTTGCTTGTTGGTCAATTAATTAATTAATTTATAGCTGTGAAGGGGATGTAGATAGTACAATTGTCACTGGATGTTTGAGTATGAACTATGGAATTTGAGAAACCTTGGGTAACATTAGTGAGAACTCTAGGCATTCAATCCAGCATTATATTATGGCTGCCTGTGATGGTGTTAGGTCAAGTGTGTATGAAATATATCTGCACAAAAGAAACTCTTAGGGGAGGCTCATTAAGCACTGTCAGTAGGGTCTTTACAAGTGAGAACTGAAATCTCCAAACATAACCCTATTTTGCTTCTTAACTTGAGGAGATAAAGACTTCAGGAGGCTTACATTTCTATTTACTTTGGAGTAGGGCTGTATGTAAGACCATTGATATTAGAACCAATGAAACACAGATAAGAAAAGTTTGGATCATAATCTGTAATATTTGAATAAATAGCAAGTAATGAGCATGACAAGCTTTTGGATAACTCTTTCACCCACTTTTTAGCCTGGCCTCTGGCCCTGGAAGTGATAGAAGAGGACTTCATCCAGGGTTCAGCGATACCAGTAATATCAGGCTTGTAGTTAGGCCTTCAAGACAGTGAATTTATTTCATATAGTTCCTGTCTTAACATCCATTATCTTAACTCCCTTATTCAAACCCAGAGTACCATAGGGTACCTCCAGGCTTAGCTTAATGCCTTATGAAAGTAGGAGGGTATAAAGTTATTGTTCTGATGTGTGCATGTAGTTGTTCTCATTTTGTCACAGGCTATCGGGATCAGTTTAAAGAGAGCTGGTATGTGTTTGGGACAGAGTGCTGTGCTATAGAGAAATTGTTTTTGTGGTACTTGTGCATGCAAGGTCTGGGCAGTCTGGCCAGGCAGTGGGTAGTATAAGAAAAAAGATGAATGAAGCAGCCTGTCATTACTTTTACCCATAATGCCTTACCAGGTTGTGAGAAAGGGTTGAGGTAGTAGGAGAAGTGAATAGTAACCTGCAGTAGTAGAAAGATGTGTAGAGGTATGGATGATGTGTGTCTGTGTGCGCTTGTGTATGTGTTTGTGTGCATGCGTGTGTGTGTGTGTGTGTGTGTGTGTGTGTGTGTGTGTGTGTGTGTACGCGTGCATGCGCGTGTGCGCATGCACGCATATGTGTGTGTGTGTGTGTGTGTGCGTGTGTGTGTGTGTGTGTGTGTCCACATGCGGGAGTGTAGGAACATAGCAGACTGGTGCTTAGCTATCCAGATAGCAGCCTCAGCATTTATTTGTGCTGAACATGCCTAACAATCATTCCCACTTTTGTATTTCTTCTTTACTAGTGCTATAACATCAAATAAACCCACAGAATCTTTGTACATAGAAGTCTTAAGCCCCAGGGGTCATTAGCTAACATTTATGATGACTATCTTGAGGACAGAAAAAGGCCTTATATTTTCATGAGTGTGAGAGTAGTTTGCCTTGCAGTTGCACACAGTAAACTACTTTCCCTACTCTAGAAATCAGCTCAGAACAAAATGTTGGCATAAAACCAGAAAAAGAAATAAATACAGACTAAAACACTGAGAGTTATGTAAGAACTGAATATTTTAGCTGTCAACTAGAAAACCAGTCACAAGCTAACTGTAGCATTGTCAAATGAAAGTTCACATTCGGTATGTAGAATATGAAAATACTGCTAAATAGTTGAACTACTATAGTTCAATAGTTATAGCATAGGCCAGGTAAGGCAATATGTGGCACAAGTGTTCAACCTAATAGTGACATATGAGTACGTAATTCTTGGTATTTCACTGGAAATGAGAAGAAGGTAATATCTCAAGCATAATCTTACTTTTTCTTTGCTCTAATTGTATGAGACGATTTCTAAACCTGAGCAGATTTATCATATATAATTGATAAGTAGTGTTAAATGTATTTAAAATATATGTGAATAGCCAAGCATTAGTACCCCATCATGCAGTTTATCTGCCTGTCAATTGAACATTTTACAAGTGTACTGGATACTCAGAAATGATGCTTACTCTTGGCATAAGCATTTTATCTTGGGTTAAGCAATGGGCATCATTGTCACTTTGTAGTTAAATTGCATGTACTGCGTAACAGATGAAGAAACACACTAAGGACAATAAAACACTAGTGAGGGTTTCTTTAAGAAGCCAGCTTGCCATAGCTTAATACTGTTTTATATACTGCTGCCACTAAAGACTGCACAATATGCAAGAAAAGCATCGGAGAAACAAAAAAGAAACAAACCTTTGGAGGCAGCTTGCTGACATACTGAGTAAAATGTTATTTTACAGTTTTCTGCTTTTGTCTTGATTCCAAGCAGTTCAGATTCATAGTGCCTGCTCACTTAAGTTGTTTTGGACATATTACTGGTTCCTCAGGTCTGTGTACGTATGGATAAAATTTTGAATGAGACTGATAGATACAGATAGAGATAGATATACAGATAGAAAAAAGCAGGGAGGAAGCAAACACATTTGTATGTTTATAACGTAATCTGATGTTTTCTGGATAAACATAGAAAGCATGCCATTTACTATAATATCTAGTCCATGCCACCTTAGAACTGTGCCACATCTCATCAGAAAGCAGCAGTGATTCACTGGAATATGCCCCATTGCTCTGCTGCCAGCTGTAGTGAGACCTCAAATAATACCAGAATAGATGTAAACAGTTGCGTGATTACTTTGAAAATTCAGCCCTGTAGAAAGCGGGATTAGACAGTATGAATTTAGCTTACTGCAGTGTTTCCTGTAACATATTGGGTTGATGTTATCTTTTTTGTCAGCCTGTGTTGCAGGATTATCTGAATAAGGATGTTATATCTGCAGTTAGTGACTATCTGACAGCTGAATTCATACCATTAGAAGCTCATAAGGACACAGTTACTGACCATGTCCTTCATTTGCAAGTTTCCTGATCTTAAGTATATTTATTTTGTTATATACATTTGTTAACTGCATAAGCCCACTGAACACGTGTCCCTTTTCATCGGTGACTTGCGAGCACTGTCAGGGTAAATGACTTGCTCTGAGTCACACAGTAGGCAAATGGAAGGGGAAAGAATCAAACCTTTTACCTCTGACTATAGCAGGCATCTCATATAGGAAGGGTAATGCCTTACTCCTATGTGCAAACTGGAAAATGATGCTTACTAAATGTATGGATACTTTGGGTAGAATGCTCACTCTCTTAAACCTCTTCATTTAAAAATCTTGTTAAGAACATTGCTTAAAAATAAAATTCCGCTATGAACTAATCAGACTTTTAACTTCCCATATTCATTACACTGTTGACAAAATATTTTAATCTGTGGTATTGAGGGATACAATCCCGACTATAAGCTAGGTGACTGATGTCCAAATAGTGTCACAATCACCTTCTGGAGCTGGCATGGGGAGTACTGATATTGTGGAGCTTGGAGAAGAGGTAAAATCATTCAGGACTCTTATGCCACTATTTTATTTTCATTTGTTATCTGGGTAAAACACACTGACCCAGCCGGACCATTTTCAGGTTCAGCGCAGTAAAGATAATACAGGCATAAGAATATAATAAAATGTAATAAAATGCAGGTTTAAAAAAATGAAATTGTGTGACAAAGATGAAATGTTACATGGAAGGATCAGGATATTAAGGTGTGATGTCATAGTGTCTTAATACTGTCTGTAACTCTGTAAGTCATACAAGACTTAAAGGACCACTACGTGCAAATGATGAAGAAAACGTATATTTTTTATCTTGCCATGATTTACTACACCTCCCAAAGCTGCCTGCAGCAAAATAAGTACTCATTCCTAATTTTATTTTGTTTTTACTCTTGTCTGCTCTCATGGGGGCAGACATCGTGATTCCTTTGGAAAGCTAAATCTGTCCCATAATGCACAGACTGAGAACAAATAGCCCTACCATTTGTTGTCAGACTAGACTTCCATTCACTTAGAATGGAACACCTGAAAAAAAACTGCCAAGTTTGAGAGTCTGCAGCTCATGTGTCATTGACTGGTATGTGCTGAGTTTTACAAATGTTGTTCCTACTGATGTACTACACATTCTTTGAAAGAAACTTGCAAAAGTGTCAACAAATTACTGAGATAAAAAACACTTTTCACAAGGAGCAGTTTTGCAAGTTTCAGTTCCTGGCCAGGTTACTCCTCCCATCTCCCCTCCTTTAGTGGGCTACAGTCTCACATTTCCAGCTTTACTAGATTCAACTATTTAGTCAGCTTTGCATGACAATAGACATAAAAAAAAGCAGCAAACGCATCAGTCTAGAGTTTAGGCCAGTCTATCTATTTAAAATGTGCACAGTAAAATATTCAACTTATAATGCATTTTGGCTGCTGACATGGTTATCTTTACATAGTTATTCTCTTATAGTATAACCTGAACTTATGGTATTTAATGATAAATTTTACAACAGTTCTCAGTTTCTTAACAATGACCTCCCAGGCCTCTGATGTGACCTAGTACTTTTTCTTACTATTGCTTTATCTAGTTTGTCTTAGTTGTATACCTGTAGCATGTCTCTCATCCTCTCAGCAACAGACTCCTGGAGAAAACTTCCAAAGCAGATACTTGCATTGAAAGAGTAGCAGCAGCTGTAGCAGTGAAACTACACTCCAAAACAATGCACTCATAGTACTGATAAACACAGGGGAATATGTCTGAATCAAGCAGTGATGAAATTGCTAGGGACTTCACTGAGCACAATTTTACTCTTAATCTCTCCATTTCATAATCCATAACATTAGCACCACACTTAAAGGCACACCTCCACCTTCCACAAACAGCTTCCCACATCCACACAACATACCAGTCAAATTTAAGGCTTTTCCCACCTCTCTGCAAAACACTGCTGTAATGGCTTTGGCAAACAAATGAAAATGATTGATGGGTGTTGGTTCAAGACTCCCATCCATATCTCTCAACAGTACAGATTTTTTCAGAAAGTCCAGATTTTTTGTCTGTTTTTCATAAAATTGCAGTTTTCTGTCAAATTATTGGCAAATCATTGAACACGGAAGTCGGAAGGTTGACAGGCATTTGATTTTCAAACTTCATATCCTTAAGAAAATAAATTCACTCTAATGCAAAACCTGTTTATCAACTTTCTAAGTTTGTAAGTGCAATATTTATAAATTGTCCCATTTTTGGGCCTTTGTCCCCTATTATTTATGGCCTTGTCCAGATTTCTTGTTCTATAATGTTGAGAGTTATGCTGCCATCCCTTCCTACTGGAGCCAGTCCACTGCACTTGCACAAGTGTCCCCCTCAGCAGGGCAGCAAGCAGGTATCAGTGCAGATTTGCTTTATAGTTCTTTTACACCACACACACACACACACACACACACACACACACACACACACACACACACACACACACACACACACACAGTAAATCTTGTTGTCCATGTTATTTCTTCTTTTCCTTGGTTTCGTTTCTCTTACTTGTAATGTTGTTTTTACTCATTTTTTTCTCCTGCCTCCCATATCTATCCTAATTATTACTAACAAATACTTTTTCTCACTCTTTCTTCTCTTCCCCTCCTCCTCTTTATCCACTATTTGAACTTTTCCACTCTGACATTTGCTTTATGGGTAAATAATGAACTGTCACCCTTATGTCAGCACATTTCAGTGCTACATAATATTGTATTTAGTCTAATAATAGGTTCATAGGTAGGACTAGGCTATCGGCCTAAGGGCCTAAGTAAGCATATCCAGCAAGTTTCCCTGGCTTATGCCACCCAAGAAAGTTATTTTCCTGTGCCACTGTCGAACAGAGCCACAGAAGTGATTCCTGGGGTATATTTTCCTATCTCCCATACACAAAGATTTTTCTTGAAAAGTGCTAATGAGGAACTTTGCTTGACATAGATGGGTAGCTTGTTCCAGAGTATGGGAAGTCTCTTGGACAGGAATCTATCCCTAGAGCATGTAGCTCAGAGGGATTGGGATTTCTTTAGGTGTAGCATGTCCAACAGCTCTGGGTTTGACATAGCTTTATATGTTAGGCAGAAATCACCTCTGAGTAGGCAATATGCTACGGAGTAAAGCTGGTGTTTTTTTAGATGGTCAGTGTAGGGCATCTGTTTGAGGTCAGTAATCCTCTTTGTGAGGTACTTCTGCGGCCTTTCCAGCTGCTGCAAATGTCTTGTGAGGTACATTCCAAAAGGGGCATTGTACTCTATAATGGGTCTAATGAGTGTCAAGTAAAGGGGAACAATTATCTGTTTTTTTCCTGGATGAGAACCCTTTTGTGATGAGGTGTGCCACGTAGAAGGACTTCCTGACTACTGTGGCGATGTGATTATCAAAGGAGAGACTACTGCCCACCTGGGTCCCAAGGTCTCATCACACATTCGGAGTTAGACTACCACCTATGTGGTAGCTCATGGGTACAGTGTTTTTTTTTTACAAAAGGGCCTCACTGAGACAGATGCCTGGTAAGCCATGGCCTCAAGCTCAATGCCAAAAAGTGCATTGTCATTCCCTTTGGTAAAAACTCTGTACCCATGAACTACAACATAGGCGGTAGTATACTTAACACCAAAAGTGTGATGAGACCTTGGGACACAGGTGGACAGTAGTCTCTCCTTTGATAATCACATCGCCACAGTAGTCAGGAAATCCTTCTACATGGCACACCTCATCACAAAAGGCTTCTCATCCAGAAAAAAAGAGGTCATTGTTCCCCTCTACTCATCACTCATTAGCCCCATTATAGAGTACAACGCCCCTTTTGGTATGTACCTCACAAGACATCTACAACAACTGGAAAGGCCACAGAAATACCTCACAAAGAGGATTACTGGCCTCAAACAGATGCCCTACGCAGACAGTCTCAAAAAACTCCAGCTTTACTTTGTCACATATCGCCTACTCAGAGGTGATCTCTGCCTAACATACAAAGCTATGTCAAACCCAGAGCTTTTGGACATGCTCCACTTAAAGAAATCCCAATCCCTCTGAGCTACACGCTCTAGGGACCTAAACCTTGTCACCACAATAAACAGAACATGCCGGAGGGATAGATTCCTGTCCCAGAGACTTCCCATACTCTGGAATAAACTACCTATCTATATCAAACAAAGCTCTTCATTAGCACTCTTCAAGAAAAATTTTGATGATCGGATGGGAAATAAGAAATTCACCCCGGGGATCACCTCTGTGGCTCTGCTCGACAGTGGCACAGGAAAATAATTTTCTTGGGTGGTAAAAGCCAGGGTACCTTTTTGGCTGGGCTTGTATAGGCCCCAGGGCTGATAGCCTAGTACCTACCTATGAACCTATACGTTCCATGGCCTTGCAGACCAATTTCATCAGGCTAATAGGACGATAGTTCCCGGGATCAGTGGTGGCTCCCCCTTTGTGGAGTGGGATAACTGTTGCTGTGTGCCATTCAGTGTGCACAAAGCCTGATGTGAGGCTATGATTAAAGATGGTGCTTAGGTGGGGAGCCAGTTCGTTCTGAAGTTCATGTAAAACGCAGCCTGGGATGTTGTCCAGTCCCATGGATGCTGTGTTTTTGGCTTTAGAGAGTGCAGCTTTTACCTGTGTAGTTGTGATTACAGGGACTCTGCATTCTTCCTGTATAGATATGGGCCCTTTAGGGTGTGAGAGGGTGGTAAAGTTAGCACTGAACCTATCTGCCAGAATGTTGGCAATATCAGTTGGTTCTGTAATTTTCATGCAGTTGTGCTGTAACTCAGAGCAGATCTGGGTGCCATTCAGATTCTTGACATAGGTATAGAATGCTTTGTGGTTGTCCTTAGAATCAGTGGCAATTTTATTTTCATAGCTAGCTTTGGATGCTCTCATAAGGGATCTCAGCGTCTTACTGAGGCTGACCGGGGAGCTCCACCACTCATGGGATTTTACTCTCTTTTGCAACAATTTCTTCCTTCTGTTGTACAGTTTGTTTATGGCAGGGGACCACCAGATTGGCTTCCTTTTTTTGGAGGATAGCTTCTTGGTTCTGTTTTGGATAGCACGATCCATGCACTCATGTAAGTGCTTATAGAGTGCATTTGTGTAGGATTCAGCAGTCGTAACTGTATTGGCCGTCTGCATGGGTGTCATGAAGTTTGCCACTTCTGTCTTAAAAAGCATGAAGTTGGCTATGGAATAATTTTTTACCGTGGTTTCCTTAATGTGGGGTGGGGGCGGGATGTGGATATCTAGGGTGATTAGCTTATGGTCTGATCTGACCAACAAGGAGTTGACTTTGGGTGTGAAATACCAGCCATTCATGTTGGTAATGACTAGGTCTAGGATATTGTTGCCCTTGGTGGGGGTGTGGATAAGTTGATCCAGGGCACTGGAATTTATGAATTCCAGAAAGCATTGAGCGAAGTAGTTGGTACATGAGTAGTTTTCCCAGTTAATGGTGGGGTAGTTGAAATCGCCCACTATTAGGGTGTTTGAACCCTAATATTTTCCAGTATATCAAGAAAAGAGGAGTGGGAATCCTGGAGCATGACGGGGGATCTGTAGCAAGCTACAATTTGGATTGCAGTTTTGCCCAGAGTTAGTTGCACTTGGATAACCATGGATGCATTATGCTGAGCAACTAGCCTGGAGGTGTGGATATCCTTAATGAATATGGGCACACCTCCGCCTTTGGTGTTCCGGTCCAGGTTACGTGGCCGAAAAGTGTGGTATGAGTTATAGCCTGGTTGTGCAGTGGTGCTCTTTGGAGCCTTGAACCAGGTCTCATTCACTGCACAGGTATCGATGTTCTCCATTTTAAAGAGTGCCTTGAGTGAGTGCATTTTGAGATTTAGACTTCTAGCATTGAGTAGCATTAACCTCAGTTTTTGCTTGCCTGTTCCTGTTACATTTGAAACTTGTCTAAAAAAGGCACTATAGGGGCAGCAACAGCCTTAGCCAGTATCCGGAATCCCATGGGTGACAGGTGCAGGCCATCTCTGGCAAAGCATTGTGGTCTGTCAACCATGTCATCCCAGGCAGATACTGGATCCCCTTAGAATGACACCAGAAGCTTAGCCAATTGTTGAAGTCAATAATTTTGTCCTTGTACTGCGGTGTCATTCTGGGCGATGGCAGAATGCTACTCAGGGCTAGGGTCATGCCTCCCTGGGCTGCAAGATCGTAGCGCTCTTCCATGTTTCTTTTCATGTAGTCCAGGGAGGCATGTCTCAGGTCATTCACACCAACATGGACAATGACAGAGTCATATTTGCACTTGGTTGTGGAGTGACCTGAATGCATGGGTTATGTGGCAGATCCTGGCACCTGACAGGCAGCTGACAGTAACCTTCTCCTTGTTTAGCCTGGTAAATGCGACATCAGTTTGCCTGACTATAGAGTTACCTATGACTAGTGTGTTGTGTACGTTGTTTTGCCTAATATATTATATATGTTATAATATACATATATGTTTGCCCATAATATCTGAATAAGTGAGTGGGATTTTCATGACAGCATCAAGGAAACATTTTCCTTCCGTCTGTGTTTTTTTTTCTTAAGTTTTGGATTTTTCTTGGTATATTGATTGATTTTCTTAGTATATTTTATTTTTTTATTTATTTTCCATTTGTTTACCAGGTTAGTCCGACTGGACACAAGATGATCATTTTCAGTGGAGGCTGGGGGAGAAAAGGTCCAGATACATAGTAAACAATTATAAAAAATAATAAAAATAAATTATACAAACATAGCTATTTTGTACAAAGAGCATAGAAAATATACAAGGAGTAAAATCAGTTTTACAATTGATGCAACATACACAGTGGTTAGAATATTGAGAAACAATTAAACAAGATAATATACAACAAATATACAACTGCTTGAACATAAATTCAAAAAGAAGTTTCCGTAGACAAACAGGGTCATAAACTAGAAATCATAACTATATTGATATGATTTATATTGCATTTATCTTGTTTTAATGATGGTATGTATTATTGGACGTGTCATATGTGCACAAATATTTGTATTAATTGTTCTATCATGGTGTGGATGGCAGGAGAAATGGGGTAGGGGTTATACTAAAGGAACAATATGCCAAGAGTGTTTTAGACGTGAAGAGAGTGTCTGACAGAGTGATGTTTATGAAGCTCAAATTGATGGTGTAATGATGAATGTTGTTAGTGCATATGCTCCACAAGTTGGGTGTGCGATGGATGAGAAAGAGAAATTTTGGAGTGAGTTGGATGAAGTTGTGGTGAGTGTACCCAAGGGTGAGAGACTAGTGATTGGAGCGGACTTTAATGGGCATGTTGGTGAAGTGAACAGAAGGGATGAGGAAGTGATGGGTAGGTATGGTGTTAAGGAGAGGAATGCAGAAAGTCTGATGATTGTGGATTTTGCGAAAAGGATGGACATGGCTGTGGTGAATATGTATTTTAAGAAGAGGGAGGAGCATAGGGTGACGTACAAGAGTGGAGGAAGATGCACACAGGTGGATTATATCCTATGTAGGAGGGCCAGTCTGAAGGAGATTGGAGACTGTAAAGTGGTGGTAGGGGAAAGTGTAGTTAAGCAGCATAGAATGGTGGTCTGTAGGATGACGTTGGTGATCAAGAAGAGGAGGAGGAGTGTGAAAGCAGTGCCAAGGATTAAATGGTGGAAGTTAAAAAAGTGTGATTGTGAAGTGGAGTTTAGGGAAAAGTTAAGACAGGCACTGGGAGGCAGTGGAGAGTTACCGAATAGCTGGGTAACTACAGCAGAACTAGTAAGGGAGACTGCTAGAAAGGTGCTTGGTGTGACATCTGGACAGAGGAAGGAGGACAAGGAGACCTGGTGGTGGAATGAGGAAGTACAGGAGAGTATACAGAGGAAGAGGCTGGCGAAGAAGAAGTGGGATTGTCAAAGAGATGAAGAAAGTAGACATGAGTATAAGGAGATGAGGCGCATGGCAAAGACAGAGGTGGCGAAAGCTAAGGATAAGGCGTATGGAGAGTTGTATGAGAGAGTGGACACTAAAGAGGGAGAAAAGGACCTGTACCGATTGGCTAGACAGAGGGACAGAGCTGGGAAAGATGTGCAGCAAGTAAGGGTGATAAAGGATAGTGAGAGAAAGGTACTCACAAGAGAGGAGAGTGTGTTGAGTAGATGGAAAGAGTATTTTGAGAGGCTGATGAATGAAGAGAATGAGAGAGAGAGAAGGTTGAATGATGTAGGGATAGTGAATCAGGAAGTGAAACAGATTAGCAAGGAAGAAGTAAGGACAGCTATGAAGAGGATGAAGAATGGAAAGGTTGTTGGCCCAGATGACATACCAATGGAAGCATGGAGGTGCTTAGGAGAAATGGCAGTGGAATTTTTAACTAGACTGTTTAATGAAATTTTGGAAAGTCAGAGGATGCCTGAGGAGTGGAGAAAAAGTGTTGTGGTACCTATCTTTAAGAATAAGGGTGATGTGCAGAGCTGCAGTAACTACAGTGGGATAAAATTGATCAGTCACAGCTTGAAGTTATGTGAGAGCATAGTAGAAGCTAGGTTAAGAAGGAAGGTGATGATTAGTGATCAGCAGTATGGTTTCATGCCAGGAAAGAGCACTACAGATGCGATGTTTGCTCTGAGAGTGTTATTGGAGAAATACAGAGAAGGTCAGAAGGAGTTGCATTGTGTCTTTATAGACTTGGAAAAAGCATAGGACAGGGTGCCTAGAGAAGAGTTGTGGTATTGTATGAGGAAGTCGGGAGTGGCAGAGAAGTATGTAAGAGTGGTACAGGATATGTACGAGGGTAGTGTGACAGTGGTGAGGACTGCAGTGGGAGTGACAGATCCGTTTAAGGTGGAGGTGGGATTACATCAAGGATCAGCTCTGAGTCCTTTCTTATTTGCAGTGGTGATGGACAGGTTGACAGATGAGATGAGATGAGACAGGAGGCCCCGTGGACTATGATGTTTGCAGATGACATTGTGATCTGTAGTGAGAGTAGGAATCAGGTTGAGGAGACTCTGGGGAGGTGGAGATGTGCTCTAGAGAGCAGAGGAATGAAGGTCAGCAGGGCTAAGACAGAATATATGTGTGTAAATGAGAGGGAGGGTAGAGGAATGGTGAGGATGCAGGGAGTAGAGTTGGTAAAGGTGGACAAGTTTAAGTACTTGGGATCAACAGTTCAGAGTAATGGTGAATGTGGAAGAGAGGTGAAGAAGAGAGTACAGGCAGGGTGGAATGGGTGGAGAAGAGTGTCAGGAGTGATTTGTGACAGACGGGTACCAGTAAGAGTGAAAGGGAAGATCTACAAGACAGTAGTGGAGACCAGCTATGTTATATGGGTTGGAGACAGTGGCATTGACAAAAAGGCAGGAGTCAGAGCTGGATGTGGCAGAGTTAAAGATGTTAAGATTTGCACTCGGTGTGACAATTAAACAAGATAATATACAACAAATATACAACTGCTTGAACATAAATTCAAAAAGAAGTTTCCGTAGACAAACAGGGTCATAAACTAGAAATCATAACTATATTGATATGATTTATATTGCATTTATCTTGTTTTAATGATGGTATGTATTATTGGACGTGTCATATGTGCACAAATATTTGTATTAATTGTTCTATCATGGTGTGGATGGCAGGAGAAATGGGGTAGGGGTTATACTAAAGGAACAATATGCCAAGAGTGTTTTAGACGTGAAGAGAGTGTCTGACAGAGTGATGTTTATGAAGCTCGAAATTGATGGTGTAATGATGAATGTTGTTAGTGCATATGCTCCACAAGTTGGGTGTGCGATGGATGAGAAAGAGAAATTTTGGAGTGAGTTGGATGAAGTTGTGGTGAGTGTACCCAAGGGTGAGAGACTAGTGATTGGAGCGGACTTTAATGGGCATGTTGGTGAAGTGAACAGAGGAGATGAGGAAGTGATGGGTAGGTATAGTGTTAAGGAGAGGAATGCAGGTCAGATGATTGTGGATTTTATGAAAAGGATGGACATGGCTGTGGTGAATATGTATTTTAAGAAGAGGGAGGAGCATAGGGTGACGTACAAGAGTGGAGGAAGATGCACACAGGTGGATTATATCCTATGTAGGAGGGCCAGTCTGAAGGAGATTGGAGACTGTAAAGTGGTGGCAGGGGAAAGTGTAGTTAAGCAGCATAGAATGGTGGTCTGTAGGATGACGTTGGTGATCAAGAAGAGGAGGAGGAGTGTGAAAGCAGTGCCAAGGATTAAATGGTGGAAGTTAAAAAGTGTGATTGTGAAGTGTCGTTTAGTGAAGAGTTAAGACAGGCACTGGGAGGCAGTGGAGAGTTACCGAATAGCTGGGTAACTACAGCAGAACTAGTAAGGGAGACTGCTAGAAAGGTGCTTGGTGTGACATCTGGACAGAGGAAGGAGGACAAGGAGACCTGGTGGTGGAATGAGGAAGTACAGGAGAGTATACAGAGGAAGAGGCTGGCGAAGAAGAAGTGGGATTGTCAAAGAGATGAAGAAAGTAGACATGAGTATAAGGAGATGACTGGCATGGCAAAGTCAGAGGTGGAAGCTAAGGATAAGGCGATGGAGAGTTGTATGAGAGAGTGGACACTAAAGAGGGAGAAAAGGACCTGTACCGATTGGCTAGACAGAGGGACAGAGCTGGGAAAGATGTGCAGCAAGTAAGGGTGATAAAGGATAGTGAGGGAAAGGTACTCACAAGAGAGGAGAGTGTGTTGAGTAGATGGAAAGAGTATTTTGAGAGGCTGATGAATGAAGAGAATGAGAGAGAGAAGGTTGGATGATGTGGGGATAGTGAATCAGGAAGTGAAACAGATTAGCAAGGAGGAAGTAAGGACAGCTATGAAGAGGATGAAGAATGGAAAGGTTGTTGGCCCAGATGACATACCAATGGAAGCATGGAGGTGCTTAGGAGAAATGGCAGTGGAATTTTTAACTAGACTGTTTAATGAAATTTTGGAAAGTCAGAGGATGCCTGAGGAGTGGAGAAAAAGTGTTGTGGTACCTATCTTTAAGAATAAGGGTGATGTGCAGAGCTGCAGTAACTACAGTGGGATAAAACTGATCAGTCACAGCTTGAAGTTATGTGAGAGCATAGTAGAAGCTAGGTTAAGAAGGAAGGTGATGATTAGTGATCAGCAGTATGGTTTCATGCCAGGAAAGAGCACTACAGATGCGATGTTTGCTCTGAGAGTGTTATTGGAGAAATACAGAGAAGGTCAGAAGGAGTTGCATTGTGTCTTTATAGACTTGGAGAAAGTATAGGACAGGGTGCCTAGAGAAGAGTTGTGGTATTGTATGAGGAAGTCGGGAGTGGCAGAGAAGTATGTAAGAGTGGTACAGGATATGTACGAGGGTAGTGTGACAGTGGTGAGGACTGCAGTGGGAGTGACAGATCCGTTTAAGGTGGAGGTGGGATTACATCAAGGATCAGCTCTGAGTCCTTTCATATTTGCAGTGGTGATGGACAGGTTGACAGATGAGATGAGACAGGAGGCCCCGTGGACTATGATGTTTGCAGATGACATTGTGATCTGTAGTGAGAGTAGGAATCAGGTTGAGGAGACTCTGGAGAGGTGGAGATGTGCTCTAGAGAGCAGAGGAATGAAGGTCAGCAGGGCTAAGACAGAATATATGTGTGTAAATGAGACGGAGGGTAGAGGAATGGTGAGGATGCAGGGAGTAGAGTTGGTAAAGGTGGACAAGTTTAAGTACTTGGGATCAACAGTTCAGAGTAATGGTGAATGTGGAAGAGAGGTGAAGAAGAGAGTACAGGCAGGGTGGAATGGGTGGAGAAGAGTGTCAGGAGTGATTTGTGACAGACGGGTACCAGTAAGAGTGAAAGGGAAGATCTACAAGACAGTAGTGGAGACCAGCTATGTTATATGGGTTGGAGACAGTGGCATTGACAAAAAGGCAGGAGTCAGAGCTGGATGTGGCAGAGTTAAAGATGTTAAGATTTGCACTCGGTGTGACTAGGATGGATAGGATTAGGAATCAGTATATTAGAGGGTCAGCTCATGTTGGACAGTTTGGAGACAAAGCAAGAGAGACGAGATTGCGTTGGTTTGGACATGTGCTGAGGAGGGATGATGGGTATATTGGGAAAAAGATGCTAAGGATGGAGCTGCCAGGTAAGAGGAAAAGAGGAAGGCCTAAGATAAGGTTTATGGATGTGGTGAGAGAGGACATGCAGGTGGTTGGTGTGACAGAGCAAGATGCAGAGGATAGGAAGAAATGGAAAGAGATGATCCGGTGTGGCGACCCCTAACGGGAAAAGCCAAAAGATGATGATGATGATGACAAAGTACTGGGTCACATCAGAGGCTTGGGAGGTCATTGTTAAGAAACTGAGAACTGTTGTAAAGCTTGGCATTGAATACCATAAGTTCAGGTTTTGCTATAACTATGTAAAGATAACCATGTCAGCCAGAATGCATTATAAACTGAATGTTTTACTGAGCACAATAAGAAATGGATAGATTGGCCCAAACTCTGGACTGATGTGTGTGCTTTTTTTTTTTTTTTATTCCTGGGGAAATGCTATTCAGAAATGATGAGACATATAAGGGAACAGTTTTAGTGGCACACCAGGCTGTGATTTTTTTGATGTCTGTTGTCATGCAAAGCTGACAAAATAGTTGAATTTACCCAAGCCTGAAATGTGAGACTGTAGCCCACTGAAGGAGGGGAGATGGGAGGAGTAACTTGGCCAGGAATTGAAGCTTGCAAAACTGCTCCTTGTGAAAAGTCTTTTTTATCTCAGTAATTTGTTGACACTTTTGCAAGTTTCTTTCAGAGAATGTGTAGTACATCAATAGGAACAACATTTGTAAAACTCAGCACATACCAGTCAATGACACATGAGCTGTAGACTCTCAAACTTGGCATTTTTTTCAGGTGGTCCATTCTAAGTGAATGGAAGTCTAGTCTGACAACAAATGGTAGGGCTATTTGTTCTCACAGTCTGTGCATTGAGACAGATTTAGCTTTCCAAAGGAATCACGATGTCTGCCCCCATGAGGGCAGACAAGAGTAAAAACAAAATAAAATTAGGAATGAGTACTTATTTTGCTGCAGGCAGCTTTGGGAGGTGTAGTAAATCATGGCAAGATAAAAAATATATGTTTTCTTCATCATTTGCCCGTAGTGGTCCTTTAAGTGTTACAGTAACAGCCTGCTAAGCATATCTAGTCTGTGTGCATTAGGTAGGAAGGGAGTGGGAGAAGAACAAAGAGTAAGGCTAGAGATGCAGTAGTTGGTGTGCATAGGATGATGGTGAAAAGAAAGAGCGAGGGGATTCTTATTACGTGTTGAGTTAGATTGGGTTTCTGGGGAGAGTTGGCTGTCTAGCAGGAAATGTGAATATGTTGATTATGACATGTAGCTTTAATGGAAGCCTTTACAGGGATATACTCATAAGGGAAGGGAGGAAGAGTCTTTTCAGCACTAGTCCCTTCCTACGTTTGACCCCTCACTGTTGAACTAAGGAACATTCCTAGTTGCCACTATCTGAAAAACCTTCTGCATTCCTGTCTCACGGAACCAAACCAAATGTCCTTCCTACATTTAAAAGTTTTTTTTTTCTTTGAGTATACTTATTGCTTGTAACTGTGCATTATAACTGGGCGGTATTCTACTATATATATATATATATATATATATATATATATATATATATATATTGTCTTTTAAAAGTCAGTTTGTAATACACTACGTTTAATATAACAAGAGATTTAGCTCTCATTTTCTAAAGCCAGCACAACCCAAGATGAAGAAATTCTACAGCATGTGCTGCTTAGCTTTGTCTGGTTGCACTGTTTTTCCCTCTTTGAAAGTATGCACAGCATTAATGTATGTATATGGGTACATGACTTTTCAGCCAACACAATATTTCTCCTGCCCTGATATCTTATCAGAAAGTAAGTTACCAAGACTAAAGGCACAAACTACTGTCAAATACTTTATGAAAATAAATCAATCACACTACATGTGATACATTCTTTTTGTAGGATGCCACTGTGGCATTGCCACAGCCCTCAACATGCTGCAACTGTTAGAGTGATATATTGTAGCAGTAACTCACATTTGCCTGAGGGTAATGTGGGATTTACCATCGGCTAGCCTCTACTGATCATGAGGGTAAAGCAAGGTTAATCAAGCACAGACAGCAGTGGGAAGATTCTGCATTAACCACAACTGATAAGTGATTTATTGCTTTTATACAATGACATTATTTAAGAAAGAAATCTCTTACCCTTTCTAAATAATGTAATTAAATAAATAGTAATGCCCATCCATAGCTCCCCTCTGTAGATATATCTGCTTTGTCCAATGAGTTTTTCTCTAAGTGATTTATAGAGGTATGGAGTAAGTGGTCTACATATACTATACACAATACATTAGTTATGTTTAGTTTCATTTACAATTTATGTTACTTAATCTTACAGTCTGGGTCTATTACCTGAATAAGGATGCGCCTGAGCTGAAACAACTAGAAGTCATGGCCATTCTCATAGTTGGTGAAGTGTCTTTTGTTTGAAATCCTGTGTAATAGTCTACTGCTATGATGTTCATTAACCTTAGCAATCGTTTACCAAGTCTAGGCTAGCTTTTTCAGACAAAAAGATGAGGATTTCAGCTGTTAAGCCACATGAAAGCCTGACATAAAACAATGTAAACTTGTAAAACTGAAACATGGACAACAGGGAGTTTGACAGTCATTTCATAACAGTAGCACTTTTGAGGAAGTGTTTGTCTTGACTGCTTAGTTTTTCTCTAAGGTTGCATAATCTCAGTGTTAGGTCTGTGCCATCTAATATTTCTCATACACCATCATGCTTTTTAAATGCATGCTGCTGTATAAAAACCCTCAAAATTCATTTTAAACGTAAGGCTTCATGGCCTTCGCCACTACAAAAGAAATGTAGGTGTGGGTGAAATGCATTTGTTATCATCATCATGAACTCCGTTTTTCACATTTTTTTTACATGGGGTTGGGGTCTCTATCATCATCATCCCCTTTTTTCCATTTTCTACATGGGGTTGAGGTGTTGTGTTAACTGTTGTTATAGCTCTCGATTCAATGTCACACTCCTGCCTTCTTAAAAACTCATGCCTGACTGTCGCACATCTTCTCTAACACAGTCCATCCACCTCTTTGCTGGACACCCTTGTTTCCTCCTACCTTCTTCCTGTCTGCCCCAAATCTTCTTCATCATATTGTCTTCTTTTCTACACATGTGCCTGAACCCCTGTAATCTGTTCTCTTTGATCTTTTCTGCAAACTGAGCTACTTTGGCTTCTGCTCTTATGTCCTCATTTCTACTTCTGTCCCACAGTGTGCATCCTACCACCCATCTCAGGCACTGTTTTAATCACCTCTAGCTTCCTCATCTGCTCTGCCTTTATTGTTCAGTTTTCTGTACCATACAGTAGTGCTGGTCACACCACCATTTTGTATACTACATTTTTCAGCTTCTTTGGCATTCTTCTTTCATAGACTACACCTGACACTATTCTAGTTGGCTGCAGCCCCTCTGATTTTAACTTTGACCTCTTCATTCAGACTTCCCTTCTCCTCAACCACTCCTCCCAGATACCTGAAGCTGTTAACCTGTTCCACTATCTTCCTTTTATCTCAATTCTCAGCGTCTTCTGATTCCCCCAATTTGCTGTCATTACACTGTTTTATCCTTACTCAGTTTCATCCCAAGTGCCTTCAGTGTTGCATTCCATTCCCTTATCCTTTGCTGACGTTCTTGCTCAGAGTCTAACTGTAATTCCACATCATCTGCATACAGCAACATTGTTGATCTGCTCCCTACAACCTGTTTGCTAATGTCCTCCATTGCCAATATGAACAGCAGTGGGCTCAAGAGCTGAACGCTGATTCACCCCCAGTCCCACTGGGAAACCCTCTGTGAGACAGAACACTGCTCGTACTTAAGTCATTGGATCTTTACACATAGCCTGCACTAATTCTACCAATGTTTCTGGGACTTTGAACCACCGCAGGACTGGCCACATCAGCTTTCTTGGGACCTTGTCATATGCTTTTTCCAAGTCTAAGAATACCAAATTGGACTCTTTCCTCATCTCTAGCTTCTTCTCAACTTTCTGTCTCATTGCAAACATTGGGTCAGTTCTGCTGCATCCTGAACTGTATCTGAACTGCTCATCTCCCATCTTACTTTCTACTACTCCGTGTATCCATTTATCAATCACCCTCTCCAGAACTTTCATGCAATGTAACAGGAGTTTGATACTTCTGTACTGCCCACAATTGTGGATGTCCCCTTTGTTCTTGTGCACTGGCACCAGTATGCTTATTCTCCAGTCATCTGGGATATGCCTTTTTCTTCACACTGCTATGAGTGCCCTTAAGAGCCATTTCTCCCCTTCCTCACCCAACATCTTTATTATATCTGCTGTGACTCATCTGAGCCTGATGCTTTTCCTAACTTAATTTCCTTAGTGCTGTTCTTACTTCTTCTAGGGTGGACTCCTCTTCTTCTCACATCATGAGCTGTGTGTGTACAGTACAGTTTCTGTGGGGTTTTCTTCATTCAGAAGCTGCTGGAATTACTCTTTCCATCTGCCTTTGCCATCTTATGGACTGGTGAGTAGTTTGTTTCTGGGTGTCTGACTGTCTTCTTTATCTTTCTGTCTTTTTCTTGCAATGTGATAGAGTTTCTTTGCAGCATCTACCAAAAATCACTTTCCAGAAGCTGGTAGAGTGCCTCTGATGTCTTGTTCTTTGCTATTGCAACTCCTGTCTTTGCCTCTTTGTTAGCCAGACAGTATTCCTTCCTAGCCTGGTCTATCAGTTTTTATCTCCCACTTTTTTCTTATACTCCTTTCTTGTGATGACTTCCTGGACTTATACATTCCACCACCAGCTTCCCTTATGTACCTTATCCTCCTGAATAATAGACTCTGGATCAGAAGCCAAGTGGCTTTGCTGCACTGCCCTTCCATCTCATGCTCTTTGATACACAGGAGTTCCAGCCTCCTCCATACCATCATGTCTTCCATTTCCAAGCTTCATCCTGTCAATGAACCTACATTGAGTGCAGCAATTCTTAGTTCATGTTTAGAAGGTTGATTGGTTTTACATCCAGCTTTTGTTCAACAGAGATATCCCGGGTAACCCAGGTTGGGAAACTGGACATTTGCTGACCAGGGCTGCTGGGTTTTATGGTGGGGACACACTGGCCAATAGGGGCACATACACCCCTCCCATCATTAGCATCATCCCTGGTTTAGGTTGGAGTAGGCAGGGTCCTCAAACCACTTATCACCAGCAAATACCCTTGCCATTTGGTGACAATAGTCAACATGACCAAACACCTACAACCATAGTTTACATGATGAGTGGCTAGCCCTGCCATGATGTGCAGTCTGTGATCCATATTCTCCTATATTGTGGATAATGTGCATCACAGTAGATGCTCAAAGCAGTTGGTCTATACAACTCTTCAGAGCACCATATAGAGTCTGTGCTGCTGTCCACAGCTCAATTCTCTGGTGAGTTATAGATGGAAACACTCAGTCTGTTTTTCGGAGGTGGGAGGCACCCCACAGAAACACAGGAGGAACATGCAAACTCCAAACAGGCATTGGATGGAGGTTAGGAATAAATCTTTTACCTTGTGCATGGGAGGTGAAGACCTTAACCATGATGTCAACTGCTGTCTTGTCAACTGTTGCAATTTCTCTCGATTTGTTGCTACTTCCCTACCTTCAATAGGTATTCACTAGGCTAACAACCACAAGGGCCTTTTTAAGCCTAGCCATGCATCCCAAATCTCTGACAAGTTCTGATACCTTTGAAAAGTGTAAGAAGGGGGTTGGGAGGTGAAACATTTACAAGCATGGGCCTGGGAGGTGAACCATTTACAGGTTGCCTGTGTCCATTAGAGACATAGGTGCTAAACCAGGGATGAATTTCCTGCTCTTCATTCAGTTGTCCAAATTGCACTTGAATTGGGTTAGGGAGGAACTCTGCTTCACATGGATGGTGAGCCTATTCCAGAGACGGGGTAGTCTCTGGAATACATACCTGTTTCTCTAGCAGGTCCTACTTATATTACAGACGAGGTTTAAGTCTTTAGAACAGGTAATTCTAGTGGTGTTTGTTTTGTGGATATGCAGGAGGTCCATCAGAGTGGGGTCTGACAATACCCTCTATGCCAGGCATAGATCTCCCCTCAAAAGCCTGTAGGAGACAGAATACAAGGATAGGGCCTGTAGGTGGTCTGCATAGGACATTTCACTTATGCCTTGTTTTCTTTTCGTGAGAAAGCTCTGTGGACATTCAAATTGTTGGATATGCCTGGTTAGGTACATATCAAAGGGGGCATTGTACTCAGTGATAGGTCTGATGAATGCCAAATAGAGTGGAACAATGACTTCCTTGAACTTGGCTATCATACCTTGGTTTATAATCTGTGCAACATAGATTGATTTCCTCACTACTGTAGACATGTGATGGTCAAAGGCTAGATTACTGTCTATGTGCATCCCTAAGTCCCTGACTACTGGGTCAACTCTAAGGGTCTATATTATAACATTGAAGTCTTAAAACTTCGAATGTTATAATATCGACCCCTATTCAGCGAACGCTTGAAATAGCGAAGCTGCAGAACACCGAATATTTTCCTAGGGAAAGTATTCAGTGGGCCATTTCTGCGGCTTCGCTGTTTCCTCGACTGTGGTACGAAGGTGACAAACCGGGTTAAGGTAAGTGTGTGAACGGACCGAGGTAAGGTGAGTGTGTGATAGTTAGGGACCTTAGGGACAGGGAGTGGGTATTGTGAGTGTGTAATAGTTAGGGACCTTAGGGTTAGGGAGTGGGTAAGGTGAGTGTGCGTTAGTTCGGGACCTTAGGGTTAGGAAGCGGGTAAGGTGAGTGTGCGTTAGTTAGGGGACCTTAGGGTTAGGGTTGGGTTAAGGTAAGTGGATAGCTAGTAGTGTATGTACGGTTTAGTGTAGGGTTCTGTGAAGTGTGTATGTGTGGATTATGTATTTTGGTGTGCTTGTGCTGTGTGTGTGTATTTTTGGAACAGCAAATTTATTCCCTTGGAGTAAATTCGCTGTTCTGAGCGTTTGAATATATCACATTTCGAGATTCCAAGGTCGAGCTTATGGTGTTCGACATTTTGGAATTTCAGTAATGTGATATAGACCCAACTCTAAGGGATATGTTGTCCATATGATATTTACCAGGGGTGGATGACTTCCCAACGGATACTATATGCATTTCTTGGCCTTTAGTTTTAGTCCATGTCTCTGACACCAGTTGTTTGTCTGTGTCAGCCCTTCCTGGAGAACATTTGTGTCAGTGTGGGATGCAAATTTAGTCAGCCAGAGACCACTGACATTGGCCTTGACTTCAGATAAGTAAATGACAGAAAACAGAGATCCAAGGACTGAGCCCTGAGGGACTCCATTTTTGACTACCCTATTTGTAGAGGTGGACTACCTAATTCTAATTTCCTGGGTCCTGTCCGTAAGGCAGCTGGCGATCTGCTGGAAGGCATACAGGTTTGTATCTAATCTTCTGAGTTTGTCAACAATGAGTGAGTGGTGTATTGTGTCAAATGCCTTGGCCATGTCAAGGTAGGCAGTGTGAACCATTTTGCCCTCATCCATTTCTTTGGTGACCTTCTTAAAGAAATCCAACAGGTTGAGTAGGCATGGCCTGCCCTTGATGAAACCAAACTGGGTTGGTTCCATTGTCTGGAGGTTTACTATATAATTATTGATAATTTCCATGATAATTCTTTCTATGGCTTTACATATAAGGCTAGTGAGACTTATGGGTCTGTAGTTTCCAGGGTCTGTAGATGGCCCACTTTTATGCATAGGGATAACTGTTGCTGTTCTATATTCACGAGGCATGAAACTTGTTTGGAGGTTAGAGTTAAATAGCAATTCCAGAGGGCCTGACAGGTCCTGTTTCATGCTAATTAGAAGGCATCCAGGGATATTGTCTGGGTCCATAGATGCAGTGTTCTTGGCCTTAGAGCATCAAGGACCTGTTCCCTAGTGATAGTAGGGGGAGTTATATTTGATGGCATTATCTGAGGGAAGGTTGAGGGGGAGAGAGGAGTAAAGTTGGAGCTGAATTTATCGGCCAGTAGGTTTGCTATATCTTCTGGTTCAGTATAGGTTGCTCCATTTACAATGAGCTCTGCATGCAACTGTGTATTGCCTTTGAGGTTCAAGACATAGCTAAAGAATGCCTTGTGGTTGTTCTTGGCCTGTGAGGCCAAATTTACCTGAAATTTGGCTTTGATATACTTTATTTGTCCTATGGGTTGTTTATTTGAGAGTGGTTTTATCGTGCTGGGTGGTGGACCTCCTAATTTTTGACATAATTTTCTTCCTTATGTTAGACAGCCGATTGATTTTGTGATTCCACCAAGGTGGCTTGTTTTTTGAGTTAGTTCTGTACTTCTTCCTGGTGGGTAGAGCTGCCTCTATGCAGCTATTCATGTACTTGTACAGGGCTTCTGTGAATAGCTCTGCATAGGCAGCAGTGTTCTCAGGGTTTATAGGGGTTTGAAATTTTGCCAGGTTATCATTTAATAGCAGGACGTTAGCCTTAGAGTAGTTCATGAATATTCTAGATTTAGCTGGGGGTCCAGGTTTTATTTTTCCTTCATAGGAGACCATTTCATGGTCTGACCTTACCAGTGGAGACCTTACAGTAGGGGGTGTGCAGCACTCCCCCATATCAGTAAGGACCAGATCCAGTATGTTTGCACCCCTGGTTAGTGTACTGACAATCTGGTCCAGGGAGTTTTGTGGTTACAAAATCCAGGAATCTCTGTGCCTGTATAGTTGGTGTTGTATAGGATTCCAGTTAATAGTGGGGTAATTAAAGTCACTTATGAATATGGTATTGGGTTGGATGGTGAGTGTTTCCAATAAGCTTTAGTACATGGTATGTTTTTCCCGGGTCACAGGGGACCTGTAGATTGCAAGGATATGGTATTGGATTTTGCCTTCGGTGATTTGAACACGGAGCAGCTCAAGTGTATTGTCTTGTTTGACCAGCCTTGAAGTATATTTATTTTTGATGTAAATCGATACACCTCCACCTTTAGTCCCTGTCAGTGTAGTAGCTGGTCTAAATGTATGGAAGATATTATAACCTTGCACTGTTGGTGTGCTCTCTGTGGCTTTAAATCATGTCTAAGTGACTGCACAGATGTCAGCATTCTCTAGGGTGACGAGAGCTTCTATGGAGTGGAGTTTTTTTATTAGACTCCTAGCACTGAGCAGTAATACCTTTAGATTTTCTTGGTTGAAATTTGCTTTCAGTTTGGCATTGCCTGAAAAAGGCAGTATGGGGGAATACAATGTTTTAGCTAATATTTGAAAGCCTAGAGGGGCAGACCATCTCTGGCAAAGCAGCATGGACTGTTGACCACCTCCTTCCATGCTGACAAATATTGCACCCCCTTAGAATGATGCCAAAAACTAAGCCAGTTATTAACATCAGGCATCTTTTGTTTGTATTGAGGCATCAACCTTGGAGAAGGTAAAATGGTGCTCAGTGGTAGGCTGATATCAGCCTGAGACACATATTCCAAGAGCTCCATGATGTCTCTCTTCATATAGTCTAAGTAGGTATGTCTCAGGTCATTTACTCCAAGATGGACTATGAATGAATCATACTGGTACTTTTGGTCCAATGACCAGAGTGCATGTGTAGTTTGGTGGATCCTAGCCCTTAATAAGCAACTGACCCTGACTTTCTCCCTACTCAACCTGGTGAGTGGGATATCTGTGTGTCTCACGATGGAGTCTCCAATGACCAGAATGTTGGATTGCCTTATGGGCTTAGTAGTAGAGGTTCCATGAGATGTGGCTCTGTGCTGATGTGGGTGTTGTTTTGAAAGAGTGCATTTGGGGCTCCTGAGGGTATTTGTTATGTGTACTTTGTTTTGGAGGTCTTTGGGGTTTAGGAAGGTTACATTTAAGTCCCTCACCATATGTGGGTCTGTATATCTGCTTTGAATTGTATGTGATGGGTGCAGCGTGTGTACTACTGACAACCTTATTGACATCAGGAGTACTTTTATGTGAGAGCTTTGCCTCCAGTGCCATTGTGTAAATACATCTTTTACATACCATATCAGTTTGTTTGAGAATTAACTGGTTGTCAGTAAACATGAGGCAATTTCCTCAGGATGCCCACCAAGCTGGTAACGAAGATAGTGGGAAAGTTCATATCCATGGCAACTGACCCCTTTTTATTGATTAGACCTTCTTCAACAATCATGCCTGTCACAGGTCTTCTTTCATTCAGTTCCATCATTTCTTGACTGGACGTCCTCGTTCCCTCATGCCTTCTTGGAGTTTCTCCCAAATCTTCTTTATAAAATTGTCTTCTGCTTTCCTGCATGTGCCTGAACCCCTGAATTATGTAATGGATGGTTTTGCTTTGCTAACCTAATACCTTGATGACATTTAGACAGTTGTGGGGGGGGAAACCTGCTTCCATTTTGATATCCTATGACTTAATCTGATGTGAGAATTGGAGTATTTCTGAATTTAAGTAAACTGTGATGTAGAATATTCTTACTGTAGTGTAAGCATGTGAAAAATGAATAAAGCTAGTGAAGGCTTTGTAAAGCTAATGAAAAGTACCATTTGAGTGTAAATTTAAGAACAGGTTTTGGGAATGCATAAACTGCTGCAGCAGGTGGCAGAAAACCCCAGTACCAGCTGCATAAATAACATTCATGCAGTTTTTTTCTCAAATAATAGCAAAGGGACACTGAAAATTCCTGTGGGCAAATGGTGAAATGGGGCCATTTATCCTGCAATAATTCCCTTAGCTATATCCTTAGCATAGGCTGTTTTTGTGATGATAAACCAGTGAAGGCAAATCACCCAAAAGTTTTAAGGTATTTGGGATGGTTCCATTATTATTTTTTATTGCTATATTTTCTGCTATTTTAAGCTCTTGCTTTTTAGCCCAGTGTAAAACAATAGATTCATTTATCACTACACTTTCACAGAGTAAATGCAGGGTTAAGTGTACTACAAAGAAGCACTGTTTTGGAACCGAACACATTGTTTTCTCGAGAATGCTTTGTAAGAGTTTCTTTTCAGATCAGTCCAAACATCTACAACTCCAAGTAAGACTACATGCTTCATTGGCTATTTGATTCCTTATCAGGTATGTCAGGTATGTGCTCAGGACTACATCTTGTACGTATTTGGCTTGAACAACTGAAGTATAACCTGGAAAAAGATGGAGGTGTAGCAGCAAACTTACCACCTGATCAGATATAGTCTAATATTTACGTCTAGTTTTTGCTGATTTGATTACTGTTTGCAGTAATGGTTTACATTATTTAAGTAGAATTTAAGGATGGTGTATAGGACATTTTATTTCTTACCATTACTTTCTTCAGGGGTGTATTACTTGCTTTCTTGCTTTCCTTGTTAAGTTTCCTGTTTGGAGAAATAAGGAGGATTCTGGGACGAAAATTCAGTGCCAGCCTGTGGAGTCTACTGGTTCTATCCTTGGAAGGGAACTTTGCCTTTGCTCTTCAGACTGCATTAGACTTGTTCCATCATTTAGTCTTCTACCTCAGTTTTCATCTCCTTATGATTTTGTTTCCTCCCATTTGCTGCCATGACATCTGTCTTGTCTGCATTGCTTCTGTGTAAAAAAAAATACATTGACAAGACATTAAGCTTTATAAACCTGGGAATATATTTGTAATGCAAGAAGAGTTATTGTAACATAGTGGGTACCACTGTCACTTTGATTAGGCTTATTAATCCTTAAAATGAGACAAGAGTTAGGTTATTTGTTCAGTTCTATCATAATTGTTGAGTATGGACATTTGAGGTGGATCAAGTACTAAAGCTGATGATGAACATATTATTCAAATTGCTATAATAATGCACATTGAAGTATAAAAAATGTAATCATAATTTAGACCGCATGTCACATTCCAAAGTTATAAGAAAATGTGTAGTACTGCCTTATGCTAGTTTTTAACGTGCTACAAGTGAAATATGTAATCAATAGTTTTGCTTTGCTAACCTAATACCTTGATGACATTTAGACAGTTGGGGGGAGGGGCAAACCTGCTTCCATTTTGATATCCTACGACTTAATCTGATGTGAGAATCGGAGTATTTCTGAAATTAAGTAAACTGTGATGTAGAATATTCTTACTGTAGTGTAAGCATGTGAAAAATGAATAAAGCTAGTGAAGGCTTTGTAAAGCTAATGAAAAGTGCCATTTGAGTGTAAATTTAAGAACAGGTTTCGGGAATGCATAAACTGCTGCAGCAGGTGGCAGAAAACCCCAGTACCAGCTGCATAAATAACATTCATGCAGTTTTTTTCTCAAATAATAGCAAAGGGACACTGAAAATTTCTGTGGGCAAATGGAGAAATGGGGCCATTTATCCTGCAATAATTCCCTTAGCTATATCCTTAGCAGAGGCTGTTTTTGTGATGATAAACCAGTGAAGGCAAATCACCCAAAAGTTTTAAGGTATTTGGGATGGTTCCATTATTATTTTTTATTGCTATATTTTCTGCTATTTTAAGCTCTTGCTTTTTAGCCCCGTGTAAAACAATAGATTCATTTATGACTACACTTTCACAGAGTAAATGCAGGGTTAAGTGTACTACAAAGAAGCACTGTTTTGGAACCGAACACATTGTTTTCTCGAGAATGCTTTGTAAGAGTTTCTTTTCAGATCAGTCCAAACATCTACAACTCCAAGTAAGACTACATGCTTCATTGGCTATTTGATTCCTTATCAGGTATGTCAGGTATGTGCTCAGGACTAAATCTTGTACGTATTTGGCTTGAACAACTGAAGTATAACCTGGAAAAAGATGGAGGTGTAGCAGCAAACTTACCACCTGATCAGATATAGTCTAATATTTACGTTTAGTTTTTGCTGATTTGATTACTGTTTGCAGTAATGGTTTACATTATTTAAGTAGAATTTAAGGATGGTGTATAGGACATTTTATTTCTTACCATTACTTTCTTCAGGGGTGTATTACTAGCTTTCTTGCTTTCCTTGTTAAGTTTCCTGTTTGGAGAAATAAGGAGGATTCTGGGAGGAAAATTCAGTGCTAGCCTGTGGAGTCTACTGGTTCTAGCCTTGGAAGGGAACTTTGCCTTTGCTCTTCAGACTGCATTAGGTCTTGTATGGAGATAGCAGCAGGTACATGGTGTTCATCAGTACAGACCTTTAAGTATGCTCACCAAATTAGGATTCGGTGAAAGATGCAGTCAAGCATCTGTACGGATCCCATATATATATATATATATATATATATATATATATATATATATATATATATATATATATATATTTAAAATGGTTGTTTTTTTTCCCACTGTATTTATATCATGAAAGTGCTATATAGAAATGTTTAGCTGAAATTTGGATAGCTCTGTTAGCTTAGTAGTTAGAGTTCTGGCTTTGCATGCAGTAGTTTATGGTTTGAGTACCAATACATGCCATTCAACTTTTACATGGGAAAGCATTGTTAAATACTTTTATTTTATTTAATGATGTAGTAATTGATACTTGTTTACCAGGGTAGTGTAGCTGGTCCAAATTTCCAGTGTTAGTGGATATATGATGTGAACTCACCCATGTAAACACAAGTGTCCCTTTCAGTAGAGTCACACCCCAAGGTAATGTAATCAAATCACACAGGGGGACATCATATAATGTAAAACATATACACTTAACAGTATGTCAGTAATGAGTACTTAATGTCCAATTAGTACATTTATTTAAATGAAAACTGAGCAATGCCTAGCAGTGCTTAGCTCTGCTAAGCCAGTTTGAGCATTGCTTAGAAGTTTAATTCTAAGCAAGCATTGAGCCCAGCTAAGCAGATTTGTGCATCACTAAGCACTGCTCAGCAATTCTGAAACCAGCTAAGCACAGCTAAGCAATGGGGTATGTCTGAGGCTGCTTAGCTATGCTTAGCTGGTTGAGATGCTGAGCGTGTTTGTGTCCAGGGGACGGTCCTTTCTACACAGCAGTGCTCCCACTAGCTGCAACAGTTTTAAAGGCTTAAAACTGGAGGAAATTGGAAAAAAAGGAAACAGCAGACAAAATGCAATCAACTATAAATAATTAATAAGGCCTCTGCCACTCACAGTGGCCCATTCAAACCCCTCAGCAATGTAGCTGGCAGGTGGAATGTATCATAGTCAGCCAATCACACAGGCAGCATCTACAGCACATCAATATGAAGTATGCAAACACCCATCAATCTGATTTTCCCATATACTCAGCACCATTGAAGTACACACTTGGGAATTTTAACTGACAAAATAATAGGGGCTGCTGCTGCTTTGCTATATTTCTACATGCTACAGACCGAGAGCAGTGGTGATGATGATGATGATGCTAACAACTGACCCAGACTGAGGAGGAGAAGAGTGTTCAGGCCCAGAATAACCTTTCTGGGGCTACATGAGCTGGAGATAGTAGAACACTACAGGGTGGACAGGGACATACTTCAGCAACTCACTGAGCTCTGCCACCCTCACCTCAGACCTCAAGCCAACAGAGGGGAACCCATCCCAGTGGAAACAAAGGTATGTGTAGCCTTAAGAGTACTAGCTACTTGTACCTTTCAAAGACCTACTGGGGACATCATGGAGGTTTCATCCGCATCCAGGCTACTCCACCAGTTCCTGATGTCATGCTAAGACATGCCAGTGAGCACATTTATTTCCCCAGCACCCCTGAGGAGAGGACCAGCAATATGTATCTCTTCTACCATGTAGCAAACTATGCAGATGTACTGGGTGCCATAGACTGCACCCATGTCCACATCAAAGCACCACCTGGTGAAGATGGTAGAGTCTACATCAACTGCAAGGGCTATCACTCCATAAACTGTCAGGTCATGTGCAATGCCCAGGGCATTATCATCAATGTGTGTGCTGGCAGCCCTGGCAGTTATCGTGACTCCCACACCTGGCATGCCTCACAGCTGTACCAGGCATTTGCCGGGGGACATCTTATACAGTCATCTTGTGGGGGATGCTGGCTGCGCACTGGAACCATGGATGATGACACCAATCAGAAATGCACACACACACACGCACACACGCACACACACACACACACACACACACACACACACACACACACACACACACACACACACACACAAACAAATGCCATAATGAGGCACACGCACAAACTAGGAACATTGTAGAGCGTGTGTTTGGGATGCTCAAGTCACGGTTCCATTGCCTTGACATAGGTGGATCACTGCAGTACTCTCCAGCCACATGTGCACACATTCATAGTATGTGCCATGCTACACAATATGATCCTTCAGAAACAGCTGTGGCAGGAACCTCACAAGGAAGGGACACAAAGCCCCCAACCAGTGTCAAGGTCACCACAGGCACAGGGTGATGCAGAGGAACCCCTTCAGCCTGTCTCTGTAGGCAATCATAGGCATGCCCAGTATGCCCTGGCCTTGGCAAAGAGGCAACTCATAGCACATACATTGACACCCTAGGGACCCAGGGACTGACACCTCTCTCTGACTCTCACACACATCATACTACCTATACCTTACCATGTATAGGCTGTGTACTGTGTGCATCCAACAAAGTCAGCCCTTAAGCACTGTCCTCGCAACTGCTGCCACAAGATAAGTCACCCTTCTTAATAAATGAATGGCATAGTACATTGTAGTAGCATGTGTATGGTATTGCTGCATGTATGCATGGGAATGGCATGGGTTACTGGGATAGCAGCAGACAATGGACAGCTATGTAGGACAACAGGCACACACTTCCAGGTTCTGCCCACAGGTTCTGCCCACCACACAATAATGCAGTAGACCCTGTGGCAACAAAATCCCCTCACTATGTGATGGACTTACAAACAGCAGGGTCATAGGACAAATGCATGGATGTCAATGTTGGAGCCCCATGCATAGGTCTAAATCGCCAACAGCAGGAAAGCTGTACAAAGCCATCAAGAAATGTGTGGCAAAGGCTGAAAAACAGGCACATGCCATAAAGATTGCTCTTCCAAGCATCAAAAGTTCATGCAATAACGGCGGTTGCAGTAGCATGACTTCTCTGTAGTGCAGGCAAGAAGTCTGAAACTCAAATGGCTGTCATAACTTTCTAACTTCAGTCTTAAATGATTTCACTAATATCTGCCAAACAACCACACGTGTAATGAAAAATGGAACCAAAATATGAGCCAAACATCTGGACAGTCAGTGAAGATGTGTACAGTTGAGCGGTATGACCCCTCCCCCAACACACCCCTGTTCACATAGAACTTCAGTAACATGTATGTTTGTAAGGTAATAGCAGCAGACCACACATTTTCAGGCTTGTCACAATCAACTTGATACCTTGTTCCAGTTCTACAATATGCAGGGTCAATATGCTCTGTATGTTTGTGGTTAATAGTGTCAGGAAGTACACAGTACATACTGGTGGCTGTTGTGACCTACTGGTCTAACTCTATGACTGTGGTTGTCAGGGTCCATGGTTCCAGACTGCCCATGACAACAAATCTGCATGTCAGCTGCACCTACAGTAGGAGTTATACAGACTGTCCAGAAGAAATATATGTTACTGCAGGAAAGCTGGACAGTGGAGGGACAGGGGGCCACACATATGGATAGTACACAGCTCTGAGTAACTTACATGGTGCATAGTACAACAGCAGGGTGGGACAGGTAAGTGTACTGCGAGAATATAAAGGCTGCCATGTTACTGTGTCAGTAATGACAACAAATCAGTGGGCACCATCCATACCCCTGGAATTACAGGGATTCACAGAATGTCCACACCTATGTCTCCTATATCTGTTCTGATTGTCATAACTTTGCATTTGCCTGGCAAACTCTCTGTAAACAAAATTGGTTGATGTGAAAACATCAGTGATAGACAGTTGAGATGCTGACCCTCATACCCACAAGAAAACAAAAGCTAATACAAAAACCTTCTACCAACTGTCTGCATTTGGATCAGAAGTATTAGGACCCTTGTCCCCATGCCTGGGCTTGTGTACAACTGTCATCTATGTGCCTGTCCAGATGTGTGTCTGTAAGAGCTTGACAGCTATGGCCAACATGTAGCCTTATAGTAACAGTGCAACACAAACCTTCTGAGGACCACAACAGATGCATGGGGCACAATGATGGGCAACCTGCTAAACAAGTACAGTCAGAGGTGAGAAGTCCATAACCCCGTGCATGATGTTATGACTTCTATCCCAGTCACACCATAACTACAAATACATAACAGTGGCAACTGTGGACAAAGCCTGTGACTTCAGTACACAAGGACCAAGAGGCACATATAAGGGGAAGGGGAAGCAATGGCCACAGAAACATAGATTGTGCACACTAGAACAATTCATGCAGTACCATAGGTTCCCTGCACTGTATGGAGTCAGTAAACAAATGTCTGAAAGTGGTTCCTCACATTAATCTAGACCAGTCTGCCATTGACATACCAGGAAATCACAGTGCTATGTAGAATATACCACACATATTATGGAAACCTTTGCTCAGTCTAATGCACTCTCTACCCACCCCAAGATATGACTCACTTAATAAGGATAGCACACAGCCAGGAGATCCCTCAACCATTAAATCACAGAGTTTCTGGACTGTTTACACAGGTTCATCAGCCAATCAGCTGTAGCACACAAAAGCCTGGACCGCAGTACAGGTAGCTCTGGACTGGAGTACCACTGTTACTATTGAAGATCATGCTGGGCATGCTCCAAACGTAGATAATTTCACCCCGTGTCTGAGCACACATCCCACTATAGAACTGTGTTGTCCATATATGCCTTTGTATACACACAGCTTTGTACATGTTATCTGTCTCTCCCCACCCCTATCACACAATATTACCCTCATCTATCTGTATGTGCCACATATAAGATGTATCTGCATCTGTGGAGTGTTTTATATACATATATATATATATATATATATATATATATATATATATATATATATATATATATATATATATATATATATATATATATATATATATATATATATATATATAGGTAACATATCCATATATATAAAATATAGACAGGCAGAGACAGGGAGAGAGATACACAGACAGAGGGAGATAAAGAGGCAGAGTGAGAGAGAGATAGACAGACACCCTGAAAGCCATAGAGTGATGTACTGGTGGAGACATTTGCACAACAATTGTAAGCAGTGGCATGTGCAAGTAATTTGGTGAGCTCCATTGTGTAATAGTAGTGATGTATGGGTTGTAATGTCACATCACCCAACTTGTGTGTGTTTCTGTATCATTTACACTTACATCTGTATACACACACCAAACAGGTCTATGTCTGTGTAATGGTCACCCATTTAATGGCCCTGATACCAGTGTCCTCCACAATAGTGGCCTATCTGTCAGCTGCTACTGATGTCATCCACTCCAACAGCACTGGCAGACACTCTTCAAATGCATAAGGCTTGTGGCACATGCCATAAGTATGTAGCATTATAATACATGCAACTAGATAGGTAGGGGTTCTAATATTGGTACTGGCAAGTGTATGTGTTTGTGGGTTATACCATTTTGAGGCCTGTTCCATCCAGTAAACCCCCCCATTGCCCCACTTTACAAGGGTTGCTGATATTCACCTTAGAAGTACCTTTGGACATGCTTCAGCCATCTAAGCTTTGTGGCACATGCGATAAGTATGTAGCACTATAGTACATACAACTAGATAGGTAGGGATTCTAATCTCAGTACTGGCAACTGTTTGTGTGTGTCTGTAGGTTACACCATTTGAAGCCTGTTCCACCCAGTATACCACCCCATTGCCTCAATTTACAAGGGCTGTTGATGTCATTTACCTTAGAAGCACCTTTGGACACTCTTCAGCCATCTAAGCATTGTGGCACTTGCAATAAGTATATAGTACTGTAGTATATACAACTAGATAGGTATGGGTTCTAATCTCTGTACTGATATATATGTGTGTGTGTGTGTGTGTGTGTGTGTGTGTGTGTGTGTGTGTGTGTGTGTGTGTGTGTGTGTGTGTGTGTGTGTGTGTGTGTGTGTAGGTTATACCATTTTGAGGCCTGTTGCACCCAGTAAACAACTCATTGCCCAACTTTACAAGGGTTGCTTATGTCATTCACCTTAGAAGCACCTGTTTGTGTGTGTGTGTGTGTGTGTGTGTTTGTGTGTGTGTGTGTGTGTGTGTGTGTGTGTGTGTGTGTGTGTGTGTGTGTGTGTGTGTGTGTGTGTGTGTGTGTGTTTGTAGGGTATACCATTTTGAGGCTTGTTCCACCCAGTAAATCCCCCATTGCCCAACTTTACAAGGGTTGCTAATTTCATTCACCTTAGAAGCATGTTTGGATGCTCTTTAGTCATCTAAGCTTTGTGGTGCATGTGATAAGTACATCGCACTACAGTATATACAATTAGATAGGTAGGGGGTTTGAATCCCAATACTGGCAAATGTAATACTGTGTGTGTGTGTGTGTGTGTTTGTGTGTGTGTGTGTGTGTGTGTGTGTGTGTGTGCTTGTGTGTGTGTGTTTGTAGTTTATACCATTTTGAGGCCTGTTGAACCCAGTAAACCCCCCATTGCCCAACTTTACAAGGGTTGCTGATGTCATTCACCTTAGAAGCACGTGTGTGTGTGTGTGTGTGTGTGTGTGTGTGTGTGTGTGTGTGTGTGTGTGTGTGTGTGTGTGTTTTTAGGTTATACCATTTTGAGGCCTGTTCCACCCAGTAAATCCCTCATTGCCCAACTTTACAAGGGTTGCTATTTTCATTCACCTTAGAAGCACCTTTGGACACTCTTTAGTCATCTAAGCTTTGTGGTGCATGTGATAAGTACATCTCACTACAGTATATACAATTAGATAGGTAGGGGGGTTGAATTCCAATAGTGGCAAATGTAATACTGTGTTTGTGTGTGTGTGTGTGTGTGTGTGTGTGTGTGTGTGTGTGTGTGTGTGTGTGTGTATATATATATAAATATATATATATATATATATATATATATATATATATATATATATATATATATATATAATGTGTGTGCATGTGTGTGGATGTGTGTGTGTGTGTGTGTGTGTGTGTGTGTGTGTGTGTGTGTGTGTGTGTGTGTGTGTGTGTGTGTGATGTATAATCCATCCGGTGGTTGGTTATACTCTTTTGAGGCCTGTTGACTCCCTTCCTATGGCATTACATCACAGGGCATGTTGATGTCATCTATGTTAGATGCACTGTTTTAAACTCTGTAGGCTGTGCCACTCCACTATGCAACTTATTGCAGAATGACCAGATGTTTGCCACATATATGTGGTCCCTGTCTCATACAAAAGAGGTTTTCTGTCAAATCATTGTCAAGTAATTGAGGGTTGATGTCAGACATATTGACAGATATATGCAGTTCACATGTCATACCCTACTGAAAGATCATGGTGATGCAAAACCTGTTACTCTATCAGTTGTCTAGGTATGTAAGAGAAGTATGTTAAAAGTGTCCCTATATTTTGTTAGTGTATCCCACAATTAATGAAAGCTTTGTCCAGGTTAATTGGTGTATGACACTGTGAGGTATGTCTCCAGCAGATAATCACCATGGCACATGCAATAGGTATGTAGCACTATAGCACACACAATTAGATAGGTAGGGATTATAATTTGAATACTGCCAACTCTGTGAGTGTATGTGTTTGTGTATGCATATCCCCTGTAGCAGCGTGGCTGTAATGCCTGTGTGTGTGTGTGTGTGTGTGTGTGTGTGTGTGTGTGTGTGTGTGTGTGTGTGTGTGTGTGTGTGTGTGTGTGTGTGTGTGTGTGTATTTGTGTGTGCGTGTGTGTGATGGTTATACCATTTAGTGTGCCTGTTCCACCCTGTTAACTCTCCCATTGGCAACCTATTTAGGGCCTACAGATGTCATCCACCTTAGAAGTGGAGTTACACATTTTATAAATCAATACCACTGTCGCACGTGCAATACCTATGTAGGTATTTAATATAGGTAACTAGATAGGTAGGTCTTCTAAACACAAGAGTGCCCACTCTGTGTGCATGTGTGTTTTAATGCATGTCCACATGTAGCATTGTGTGTGTGGGTGAGACGGTTATAACATTATTAGGGCCTGTCAAACCCCCAGTGACAATCCTTACACCACCTGAATATGTGAACTACCTGAATTGTAGTGGCAGCCACACCTACACTATATAGCTTCTGTGGTGCTTGTGTCATGAATATAGCAACAAAACAAGTAAAACTAGCCAGATAGGGGTTGTATTCCCTACAATGGTACCACATGGTATGTGTGTGTGTGTGTATGTATGTTTGTATATCCCCATCACAGTGGTGTGACTGTGTTAGGGCCACCAGCATACCTCTCAAGTCATCATAGAAGGACACCTGGATAAAGCCATACAGAAGAGTTGGACAAAGTCCAAATATTAGGCTCAATCTTTATATATTGCCATGACACACAGAAAAAGTAGACCGCATAGCAGCTTGTTCATTGACATGCATCCCCTGAAGGTTATGTGTTCTGACATGATGATATACATCATCATTCTTTAACGTTATTCTGTCATGTTTTGCCACATATGTGCCACAAAACCACAATGTCATGGGGAATGGAACAAACGTATGTGGCAAACATCAGGACATTTTGCAAAAGTATGTAGAGGAGAGAGAGGTATGACCACCATGTGTCCCACTCTGCAGGTTGCAGTCCATGTTTGGCTAGGTGTCACCTGTGGCAAAGACTCAAGCAATACAGAGGTCACCAGAGTGTAGGACAACAAACATACCCTTAACGTTGTCTACTAGTTGTATAAAGCAGATATTTCACATCAGAAACACCTGAAAGTTATGACAAATAGCATAAGTATTGTGACTCCAAGAAGCTGTCATATTAGCAAACCCAGGGAAGTCCTGTCAGTTGCACGGTATGTCCTCCCAACTGTCACAGTACTACAAGATGTGTAACACAGTCCACATTTGTTCAGATGGTGAACCCAATCTGTGTTGCATATATGTGTGCAGTGTGGAGACCTGTAGAGTTCCTGTGATTAGCTGCTGCACCCATTGACCCACACGTATGTAGGCATGAATGCTAACTGCCACCACTGACATATGTAGGTACTGTCCAAGGCTGTGTCCACTGTACGTAGTGTGCTCTCTGTCATAGACACACAAATTGCTTTTAACACACTGCTATGGGGTCATACAGTGGCTATGGAATGGTGCCAACATCATGGACTCAAGCTGAATGTGGACCACAGTACCATCATACCGTATGTCATGGACAGTGCCACACTATGTCTCACATCAATGGCTATGCCATTAACACACAGACAGTGTTGACAGACCTGGGTGCTCAGGAGGATAACACTGTCAGATTCAGGCAACAAGTAGTGGCAGTGGTCAGAAAAGCCTTGTACATGCTTTACCACATCTCTAAAGGGACTGCATCCAGGCAAAAGGTGGACGTTACCTCTAAGTCCCTGGTTATTATTACAAAACATTATCAGCATGGCCATTCTGGAATGTACCTATGCAGACAGCAGCAAGTGGAAAGGCTAAGTTAACACACACAAATGTTAGCCATGGCCTTCAACACCTGTTGCACGCAGACACCCCAGATTCAATACTGCCCCACTCTGTATCTGACAGGTTTACCACAGGTGGGTTGTGGCATGCCTAGATGGCAATGTTGTGCTCAGCCCTTCAACATCTGCCCCATATATGTGAACATAAGTCTGTAAAGCATTACCAGCACAACAGGCCAGAATCACATGAGACAGCAAAATTATCTGCCGAAGAAACCTGTTTGTCTACCACAGGCTGCCCTTTTTCAGAAAAGCACACCCCATTCATGTCAAACACAGTACCATGCAAACTGTCCTCACCTGCATCAAGGTTGAGGTAGGTGACACGTTCCACCATATTGCATATGCACCGCTGGCTCTCACCAACAAGTACTGTCATGAGTCTGTCACAGTACCTGTAGGTGTTCCTGGTATGACATGTACAGTCCTGAACTATATGCAGTGAGACAGGAGTGAGCACACTGATTATGTGTGCCAGGCATGTATGTCCCTAGCCTTAAACAGCATTCTACTGTCACCCAGACAGATGGCACAATACAATCATGAAATGGTTGGCCTTAACATGTGCCCCTTCCATCATGTGATTTTCCCAGTGTACCAGTACCTGTGATTGTGGGATGATATGATAAACAGACCACGATGCTCTGCAAGTGATGGCCTCCATCTGTCTTCCCAGGTCTTCCCGGGTCTGCCACTGGTTGTCAGCAGCCCCATCGTGACCCCATTAGTAACTTTGGTGAGGTAATCAATACCAACATACAACTGTCAGTGCGGCACACATTGAAAGCCATGCTGCTAAACGGTAGAGGTGTATACATGACTCAGACCTCATTTCAAGCATTCTTAACTCTGGGAACTGCAAACATCTGTGCAGTCACATACACCATGGTTCACAGCTGCAGAGAGCACCCTAGCCTCACCTGTTCAAGCATCCTAACATACATTCAGAACATAAAGGGGAAGCCGGTAATGGCATGGGACATGCTGTTTCAGTAAATATGAGACACATAAACACCTCCACACTGTACAGCCAGTAATATGCATTGGGGCCACTGTATGAGTAGTTCACCACTGACAGCACACATCTATGCAGATGACACATGTGACCAGTAATCCCATTATACATATGTCGACATCATCAACTGTATTAGGAGTTGTATCTGTCCCCTGAACCTGGGTCACTTTAGTTACTTTAACGTGCATTGTAAGGCATGCCCATGACAGCACACAACTGCCCAGAGAGATGTCATAAGTTTAATTACAAACACCTCAGTGCAGCCAGGGGCTACCCCCACATGAGTTGAAGGTGTAGTGCAGTTGGCAATACACAACAGAGGTTACCACTGCAGCATACCTACAGTGTTATCTATGACAACACTAACATCAAGTGGTCACATTTGCACTCATCATCTCCCACAATACTCATCTAGCTATGGTCACCCATACATACACCTCCAAAGTGTAGTACATCTTCCTGGGGAGGGTGTATACACAGCCCCACAGCCCCCGATACCTCATTAAAGACTGGCAGCAATAAGCACATACGCACAAGTGCTATATGTGCATTTCCATAGATGCATGTAGTATACTATACACTGCAGCCATACACCTTCGTCTTCTAGAATATGTACACCTGTCTTGTGGACATCTGCAATACATACTGTCCATAACAGGGAAGACATGCCATTGTCTGACACAAAGTAGGGGCAGTTGCCCATTCTGGAGCAATGTCTCCATAGTGTGTATATGAGAATGGGATCAGTTCTGCACACCTCCACCACAAACAATGAGTTTACTTTGTCTACATCCACTACAGACAGTCCTCTCCCCTACTGCTCATACATCTGCAACAGCACAGGGTGAACCTTCATCTGCTCACTTGTGATGGTCATGGACACCAGCTATACCAGTGCTGCTGGTACGGCATACTGGATGGCTGACACAGTCAGTGTAGGTGCCACCCCCTCACTTCACCATCAGTACATGGATGAGTGGAAGACCACCTACCTTGACCTGGCCAAAGCCTTTGACGCTATTCTCCACTCAGGCATAATAGATAAATTCTCTCAACTAGGCATCAATCTGTATGTTACCAGATGGGTAGCTAACTGGCTCACTGATACAACCCACCTAGTCAAAATAGGAAAAGTCACCTCAAGCAGGAGACCCATATCGAGTGGCATACCCCACGGTTTGTTCTTAGTGCCTCTGTTATGTAGGATATACTTTTCTGAGGTGGAGGCCAAAACGAGTGGGTGATGGCTGACCAAGTTTACAGATAATTGCAAGCTGGGAGCTGTAATCAATTCCCATAGTGATGTGGACATTCTCCAAGAGGGTCTCACCCAAACAATTGACTGATGCCAGAAACATGGCCTCAAGCTGAATACAAAAAATGCATCATCATCCCCTATGGGGAGAGTGATGTTCCCACAAATTATCACATTAATAACAATGTCCTAAGCACACAGTCAGTTTTGAGGGATTTGGGGCACCTAGATTGATAGCAACCTAACTTTTGACAATCATGTTGCTTCCATTGCATGGAAAACTTCCAACATGGCCCACCTCATAAATAAGGGTATCTCATCTACGGAGAACGAGGTCATAACATCCCTGTATTCTTCCCTTATGAGGCCCATTATTGAGTACAAAGTTCCATTCGGCATGTACCTTGCAAAGCACATGCAGCAGCTGGAGAGACCACAGAGGTTCCTCACCAGGAGAATCCAGGGCATCAAACACCTACCATACACAGATAGGCTAAAAGCCCTATCACTCCACTCTGTGTCATACAGACTCATCAGAGGTGACCTCTTTCTGGCATATAAGGCCATGTCCGACACAGCCTTGATGGAGTTGCTGCATATCTGTAAGACAAACTAAACTCATGCAACCTGCAAGCAATGCCTTAACCTAGTCTGTGACATGAATAGAACTTGTTTGCAGGATAGATCTGTGTCCCAAAGATGTGGCCAACTGTGGAGTAGAGTCCCTCTCCATGTCATGCAGAATACCTCTCTAGGCCTCTTTAAGAGAACTTGAATGACTGGATGGGAAACAAAACATACACCCCTGGTATCCCACCTGTGTCCCTGCTGGACAGGGGAAATAGGTGCTGACTTTGAAGGAACATGGGCAAAAGTCTTGGCTAGGCCTATAAGGGCCTCTGGACCAATAGCCTAGTATCATCCTATGAACCTATTACTGTAGATGTTTGCTGTAATTATTTCAGTCTGTCCCGCAATGTTGTCCAAAATTATAGGTTCATAGTTTTAGTACTAAGCTAACTGCCCTTGTGCACTATTTTAAGCCTAGCCAATTATCCCTTGTGAGACTCAAACCCTGCACCTTGTGTTTGTAAGGCAAACACCTTAGCAATTAAGCCACCTTCCCTGTGAGTCTGAACTCTGTAGTTACTGTATTGATTGAGTATTGTCTTGTTCCTTTATTAGTTATTATTAAATATAGGTAAACCTTGTAATTGTGTCTGGTGTGTAAGTAAGCTCTTACAGTACTTGCATGTGTATTCGGTGACACTGAATAGCTCACTCCAATAGGCTCAGTCTTGGTCACACTTACCATTTGGCTAATAGGCACATCACACAGTAGGATTCATCACCCTTTAGTAAGGGCCTTACAGTAGTTGATAAAGAGCTGGATTGTAGCAGTCAGAACTACCTTTAAGTGTGGGCAAAAGGGACATTCCCAGGAGTGTGCATGTGTGTGTGATTCATAAATCAAATCTCAAAGTGTGTGTGTCAGCTATTTGGGCAGAGACACAAAGCAGAGGTTGGACAGAGAGGGTGATGGATGTTTTGGCTTAGGCGCTCTACTGAGATGTTAACCATGTAGCTGTGCTAGTGGGATGTCATAGTGGAAATCTGGAGAGAGATGGAAAAAAACAGTCCCAGACTGACTGTGATCTCTGTGTGCTCTGAAGGGTAATTGTACTTTACTGTGTGTGTATTTGTCATCCTCCCATTGAGTACATCCCTTACTGGTGGTAGTAGTGATGACTGAGGCTCCTTGATTAGTGGGCCAGTGCAGGGGCATCAGACTGACAGTACTTACTGGTGGATACAGCTGGCATATCACATCATGTACCATCCTTAAGCCTGACTCAGTCTGCCAATATCATACAGGATTATTTCACAGATTGTCCAGGTCTCCCTGACCATTCCTGACATATTCTGGCTAGGGCAGTGTGTACCCCATACCTGTACCTGAATGCCTGGCACCTATGGCTAGCATACTAGGGTAAAAGCCCCTGCAGCAGGACAGCAGGTTATAGGTACTAGTAGTGGGGGGATGCTGGCTCTGGCTCAGCAGCAGTGTGTACATCCTAAGCATGCAGCATAAGGGAATGGATACAATACCAGATATTCATGTACCATTACTATGTCCCCAGGAGTCTGGCATGTCAAAGACACATCCCCACACTCTGTGGACAACCATCATGTATTGTCCACCTGGTGTATGGGAATATACATTTGTCTGGCAGGGGAGTCTACATCTATCAGGCACACATACCCATTTTGCAAACATCTGAGTGCTGCAGATGTCAGACACCTATGAGGAGGTCATCCTACACCACATATGCACCGCTTTCTGTTATTGTGTACCCCAGATGTTCCTGGAATGTCCACATGCACCTGTAGGAGCACTCAACTATTTGTCAGATGCAGGCTGGATGGCATGTTACAGTAACATTGCCCATAGGGGACACCCAGTGGTTGATGGCAGTGATGTCTGTGGACACATACAGTCTGTCACAGCAGTCAGGCCATGTCCTGTAGTCCTGGTACCATCTCAGGTTACTAGGCTATGGGCCGTGAGTATACATATGCCTAGCCCACATGTTAGCACATGCGTATGCAAGGCAGCAGCTGATGTCCCCGTCCAACAGGGACACAGGTAGTATCCCAAGGGTGTATGTGCTGTTAACCATCCAGTAGACCAGGTTACAACTGCAAAAGTTTAGGTAGCTACTCTGCCTGATGTGGACAGGGTGCCCATTCCACAGTAGGTTGTTTATGTGCAACACACATGTGAGCTGTCCACAAGGCAGTCCAAGTCACTCACTGGGTTGAGTGTGTGTGTGTGTGTGTGTGTGTGTGTGTGTGTGTGTGTGTGTGTGTGTGTGTGTGTGTGTGTGTGTGTGTGTGTGTGTCTGCATGTGTGTGTATGTGTGGGTGTGTGTGTGTGTATTACCACAGTGGAGCATGGCTTGCAGTTGTGCAGTAGTGACAGCAATGTAGGGGGTCTTTGATTGCCATGCATGCCACAGTGACATAACTCCTAAGGAGTATGTATGACACTGGGACGAGGGTTGGCACTATAGCCTAATACCAAGACAGGCCATTCAGCTCTACATTGGAAAACATGTTTATAGTAATGTTAATTTTACATTTTTATATTAATGTTACTTTTATTTACTGATGTAGTTACTGACATTTGCAAGGAACACATGCCAGACATCAAAAAATATAAACTGGATGCATTTAATTTTCATTGAAAAGGTCAAGTTTAAGCATAGATGAGCAGTTTTGCACAGTGTGTCATGGTGCTCAGCAATGCTTAAATGAAATACAAGGTATATACAGCAGTCTAACAGCAGATCCTCACTGGCTGAATGGTCAGGGCACCGGCACTTGTACATTAGGTGCAAGGGTCAAATCATGAGCATTCAGCTTTTTATACATTATAGGGAAATATTGTAAATGTTTTTATTTGTTTTGTATATTACAATGTGTTAACTGTGGTGGTCTGGCTTGACCAGAAGTCCATTTGCAGTGGAGACCCAAGTATAAAAACCCCAGTTACAAACAAGTGTCCAAAACCATTAGTTACAGGAACAGATAACGTAGTTAAATGTGTAAGTTTAGGAACTATAATAAAATAGATGCACCTAAGAATGAAGTAACATTACTGAACAATAAGTTACAATACTGTTGTATATATTTAAGCAGAAATTTGCTTGCTATGTGAAGCTAAGGGCAGCAACAAAATAACCAGACCTGGCAAGCCACAAACCCAGGACCCTCTGCACCAAACGCAGAGCACTGCACCAGTATACCAAATCAGTTGTGTGCATTTAGTGTTTATTTTAAAATATATCATGCAGTGCAGTGATGTAACATTAGGCAAAAAAATCCCCCTACCAAATATTGAACCCAGGATCCTCTGCTTCAAAATCAAAGCAATGCACCACTAGGCCAAATCATCTGTGGATATCTAGTGTTCATTTTTAAATTACAACTTGCAGTACAATGATGTAGCATTGTGATAACATACACCTCTGCCAAATATAGAAACCTGAAACATCTGAACCAAAGCTCAGTGCAATACACCAGAAGGACATCACACCTCTGGGGAATTACCGGTGTTTGTACCAAGACAGCCTGATTCCCAGTGTCACAGCTTCCACATATAATGGCATAAATGACAGCTTACTTGGGCCTGTAATGCAGACACTGACCTAGTACACAGTCAAATAAATGCTGAAAGATGTACAGAATGCCTACAATATCAGGTACACGTGACAACTGCACAGACTGTTGCAGAATCTCCACAGGTGTATTACCTACTTATGGCATGGTTGTCGTCAAACCTATTTTCTGTGCTGAAGTACTGGCAGGTCAGTGCAGATTAACCTTACAAACTCATAACAGACAGGTCAGTATCACACGTCAGACATCCAAACACACATGCCCATGCCAATCCTGTGTAACACACAGTATGCATGCACATATATCCTGCAAATGTACCTCCCATAATAATGACTTAGTAGCTCTGTCAATTACATTCTTAGCATGTCTCACATCAGGACACCTACAGTCCAGGCCTGCAGTCCAGTGTGTTACACAACATTTACATGCTTGTCAATACAACATAGAAATAAATGAGCCCTGCAATGTCCAGTAGAAATGGTTGCTGATAACACAGTCATTGCCACCCACAGAAGCACATCAAAGGCTGTGAGGGTGGAATACATGTCACAAATATGTAGATGTGTTCTAAATGTCCTCTACCACTCACTGGATGGTATTACTACTTAACATATGTACCAGAGGCTCATACCACACCTGGACTGTTATGGGTACAAACAACCTGGCCATGCTGTGACACAAGAGCTGACACTGACCCCTCACTGACATATAAAGCATGCAGTCCCCCAATGTTGTCACACTCCCCATTAGGAGTCCTGACCAGAATCCAGCAGCTGTGGCCTGCTACATATGCAGCAGTCTGTCCGGTTAACTGCTACAGACCTAACATACCTCCCAAACACCTAGAGCAGGGCATCCACAACACAACCATAGATAAAATGTCGGTGGGGAAATTCTCAGGTGACAGTGACAAGTATTGCAGTCTCCCTCTACAAACATTCACAGATGATAAACCAGCATCAACTGCAGCAGCAAGCACATCCATATAGAAATAGACGTCTGCCTGTCAGCTCACTGACCCCAACACACATTGTTAAACAGTACACTGCTACAGGATCTGAAGGTCTATTAACAATGGACACACATAGCATGAAGCCCTGTGGAAATAACACATTAATCCATACATTAGACAGTATCTCTACCTACCCTTTATGATGCTGTAGCACCCACACCTTGATAATATCCTACTCACATGCCAGGAAAAGGGGGGGGGGCTACATGAAGCCCTTAATTATAGCACTGTGTTGCCATGCCATTGGCTAATGATAATGCCACCCAGTTGTTCAGGATGCTAGTAGTAAGTGGGAGTCACTGATTGCTGCACAGGCAATCACCTGTCCCTGAGCATTACCTACAAAAGGCAAGCAGCTGCCTATGGTAAACAGCTATGACACCTTCTTCCTGAAGACAGGCTGCCATTTCCTAGGAGACCACCACTTGATTTATTCCACAAAGGAGTACAGCAGTATACCAGGTATGTCACACAATTACACATGGAATTGAATGCAGATGGGGGGATGCAGTCATGGGATATAGGAATCTCAAAAGTAGGTTTCAACAACATTTAATGTAATGACATGTTGTTGTTTTTCTGTTGTCCAGCACTTATGGCCATCACATATGGCTCTGTCAGCATTGACATATATCACACCTCTGGCCACTGAGTCACCACAGCAGTGGTCAGCTCACATATCACGGATACCGGAAAGTCTGTTGTACAATAGTGACAGTAAGTAGTGGTCAATACAGCTGGCATGTCACATCATGTGCTGTCAGTGAGCCCCTCTCAGTGTCTGAATGTCATACAGACTTAGTTCAAGGACTGTCCTGTTGTCCATGAACATTCCTGATGTACTCTTCCTAGGTCCCTATGTGCTCCACAGCTGTATCTCATTGCCTAGCACTTATGGCTAGCATACCTGGTGACTCTCTGCTGTAGGACAGCAGGTTATAGGCAGTAGTATTGGGGAGACACTGGCTCAGCCTCAGCAACAGTGGGTACATAGGGGCCATACAATGTAAGGGAATGATTAAAGTAGCAGATATTAATGTACCATTGATATGCTCCGGGGGTGTGCCATGTCACACGCAAACACTAGGGATGACCATCGTGTATTGTCCAACTGCATATGTCAGACACCTACCAGGAGGACACCCCACACCAGATATGCAGTGTCGTCTGTTATTGTGTAGCACAGATGTTGCTGGCATGTCCTAGTACACCTGTAGTAGCACTTACCTGTTTGCTGGAAGTAGTCCAGATGACATGCTACTGTAATGTTGCCCATAGGGGACACACAACAGTTGATGGCAATGATGGGTTGGACACATACCAACACATTCTGTCACAGCACCAGGCCATAACTGCTATCCCTGGTACCATATGAGTTTACATGGCATATGGGTCCTGAGCATCCATATGCCTAGGCTGGCTGTTAGCCCATGTTCATGCATGCCAATACCTGCTACCCCAGTCCAACAAGGACACAGGTGCTATCCCAAGGGTGTATGTGGCGTTAACCATCCATTAATGTAGGTTCCACCTGCAATGGTGTTAACAGCTAACCTGCCTGATATGGACAGGGTGACCATTCCAAAGCAGGGTGAGTGTGTGGTACACACATCTGAGCTGCCAACAAGCACAGTTGTTGCCACATACTGGGTTGATGGCATGTGTGTGTGTGTGTGTGTGTGTGTGTGTGTGTGTGTGTGTGTGTGTGTGTGTGTGTGTGTGTGTGTGTGTGTGTGTGTGTGTGTGTGTGTGTGTGTGTGTGTGTTAACACACTGGGCCATGAGTTGCACATGTGCAGTATTCCCATCATTGTGGTGTCTGTGATTGCCTTGCATGCCACAGTGAGCTCACCCCTGCAGATTATGTATGCACCGGGTAGACTGTTGGCCTTATAGGCTATCATTCTATGGTAGATGTCTGAGGCCCTGGTATTGCCTGGTGGGGAAACTCATTGATGTACCCAGCTGCTGCATGTGCTGTGTGATGTGACTGATGAATAGGGAATCATAGACAAAACAGGGCCTTACTGGGGGGAATACAGGGATGTTTACACCCCATGTCCCCTGATGGCATGCCCATATGTATGTCTTGGGCCATGTAGCAGCATTTCCTTACAACAGATAGTCATCTATCTGTGTTAGACCCTCCTAAGCAGATGTCCACATCATTAGGGAATCTGGCGATGGCACACAGCATGCATTCATCCACAGACATGATTGTTCATGGAGTAATGGGTGTTCCCTGCACCTCAGGGTTGTGACACATAACAGAGGGCAGTACACAGAACAGCCGGTTACTCCGCTAGACATGGGTAAACCATTTGGGGAAGATTCTCCTATGTGGCATAGGTGGGTCATGTCTGTGCATTACTGTGATACCCTATGGTAACATATGGTGTTATGTATACATGGAAGTGTTATATCTATAATGGGTAGGTGGGTTATACTCTCAAAGGGTTTGTCCAGGTCAAGGTAGGTCAAGGCAGGTGGTTTGTAGTGTCACCCCCATCCATGCATATGGTGACTGTGTCATACAGGTCAACCGAGTGTAACAGACATGACCCCTACCTGGACAATGCCTAACCGTCTGTGATGGAGTGTGTGCAGGTCACCAGTGTCATGGTTAATGGGTTCCAATATAAACTGTTCCATGGCCTTGTAGAACAGCATAGTTAGACTGTTTGGTGTATCATGTGACTGAGTGGTGTACACCACAACATACTCTGGAGAGGTGACAGTACTCGTCCATCAAACAGCTGGGACAATGGCTGTGGGCAGCCCTCCTTTGATTGCAGTACCCTATGGTGTTACAAGCTTATGATGTGGGCCATGGAAGGTGCAACCTGTGATGTGGTTGTGTCCCAAGGCAGATGTATAAGATGACATTCAGCTAATAGTGGTGAAATGTTCCCCACATTTAGGAGATGGGTGAGTTTGTGTGGATATCTTGATGTACTGATGGTGAAGTGAGGGGTTGGCACCTACACTGACTGTGTCAGCCATCCAGTATGCCATACCAGCAGCACTGGTATAGCTGGTGTCCATGACCATCACAAGTGAGCAGATGCAGGTTCACCCTGTGCTGTTGCAGATGTCTGACTCAAAAACGTCAGCCAACTGTGACAGACATGACCACCCCTTCACAAAGGCAACCTGTGTGGGATTGATTGTTTGGAGGTTGCCAATGTCCTTGTTAATGAGGTCCATGATATTCCATTCCATAGCCTTGCAGATCAGGCTAGTTAGGCTAATTGGTCTGTAATTTCCCAGAAAAGTGGACACTCCCCCTTTGTGTAAAGAGATGACAATGGCTGTCCTCCACTCAGCTGGGAAAAGCCGATGTTCAGGCGTTGGTTGAATAGGGTGCCTAATGCTGCTGCAAGTTCCTGCCTGAGTTCATGTAGGATGCAGCCTGGAATGTTATTGTGTCCCATGGAGGCTGTATATTCTGCCTTTGAGAGAGCAGGGATAGCCTGATCCCTAGATATAGGGAGAAAGGGCAGGTACTGTGAATGTCCTGATTTACTGAAGGAGGGGGACAGAGGGGTGAAATTTTCACTGAATCTGTCAGCCAGAAGACTTGCTTTATCTATGGCATTTGTATATGTGGTGTCTTTGACCACCATTTCTAAACAGATCTGGGTGCTACCTTTGAGATTACGGACATATGTGAAGAAGGCCTTCTGACTGTCTCTAGTAGATGTGGCCATTCTGGACTCGAAGTTTGCTTTGGAGGATTTCACTAGTGCACTTATATGCTTGTTTAGGCTAAGGAGAGCTTGCTTCCAGTTGGGCACCTGCTCATTCTTTGTCCTGGATAGCAGTTTTTTCTTTTGTTATAGAGTTTATTTATTGCTGATGTCCACCAGACAGGTGTACTCTTCCTTGCGGAGGGTGATTTAGTCCTGTCAGGTATTCCCGATTCCATACATCTCTATAAATGTTCATATAGTAATTTGGTATAGTTTTGGATACTGGTGCCAGTTCCTAGAGAGGGAGAGGAGGCTGTGAAGCTGTTTATACCATCCCTCAGGAGGGTGTAATCAGCTTTGGAAAAGTTTTTTTTGTTTGAACCTAGCTAGAGGGTGGTCGCAGAAAATGGTGACTTCAAACATGACCACTTTAGGGTCTGATCTTACAAGGGTGGATGAGGGTCTGTATTGCAAGCGTGAATGCTTAGATTGTCGAATATGGCATGATCGACACCGATTAAGTAAACTGCGAGCACACCAAACGCCGGAAACCGCGAAATTCACAATCCTGATTCAGCATAGTTGGCCCTTCTGCGGTATAGGTCCATAAGGTAAGTGTGCGATAGTTACGGACCTTAGGGTTAGGGTGCAGGTTAAGGTAAGTGCATAGATAGTAATGTATGTAAGGGTTAGAAGTAGGGTTTTGTTAAGTGTATGTGTGTGGATTATTTATTTTGTTTGGGTATAGCTTGTTAAGGTAAGTGTGCAATAGTTATGGACCTTAGGGTTAGGGTGCGGGTTAAGGTCAGTGCATAGAAAGTAATGTATGCAAGGGTTAGTGTAGGTTTAGAAGTAGGGTTTAGGTTAATGTATGTATGTGGTTTATTTATTTTGTTTGGGTGGGTAGTATGTAGCGAGTGGTGTAGTGGGAAGTATGTTTTGTTTTCGTTAGTGGATGTAACGGTGTTGGCCAAATAAAACAATTCGGTGATGTGTGTTTCTGCATTTTGAGGTTTCAGTGTATTGTGCATTCGCTTAATAGGTGTCGATCATGCTGTATTCGACAACCTAAGCATGCGCGCTTATAATATAGACCCGGTGGATGATACTGCAGAGATGCTGCAGTGGTTAGTCATGTTTATTAATACCAAGTCCAAGATATTATCACCTCTTGTGAGGGTGTTGATTAGTTGTTCCAAAGCATTTGCGTTGACAAAATCGAGGAATCTCTGGCCATTTGTGTTCTGGCATGAGTAGTAATTCCAGTATATGTTTGGGTAGTTAAAGTCACCCAGGATCAGGGTAAAGGGTTGAACCTGGATACATTCAATGAGGTCTAGATCGGCAGTTTGGGCATCTTGGGTCAGATTTGGGGGCCGGTAGCTAGCTATGATTTGTATACGGGTCTTGTCAATGGTTAAGTGCACCTGGTGTGTCTCCTGTGTGTCATACAGTTTGACCAACCTGGAGGTGTGTATGTCTTTAATATATATTGAAACTCTACCTCCTTTGGCTTTACTACCCACAGTTTGGGGTCTGAATGCATGATAGGATGATTAACCAGGTATGGCTAGGGTGCTCTCCACAGCTTTGAACCAGGTTTCTGTGACTGCGCAGATGTCAGCATTTTCCATTGTCAAGACTGTTTGTAATGAGTGCAGTTTCATGTTTAGACTTCTAGCATTTAGCAGCATGACTTTAATTTGTGTTCTGTTGCAATTGTTATGTTGGTAGTTTTAACCTCATCACTTTCCTGCCAATATTCCTACCTGTGTGGTTTAAAGAAGGCCATATTCTCTCCCTTTGCCATCATTAGACCATTTTCAAAAATGTTGAACAAAGCTGAGCAGTACGTGAACCTTCTAAGCTGAGTTGAGCAGTGCTTAAGGTGGCAAATACTGAGCTGTGCTTAGCAGTGTGAAAATCCACTTAGCTGAGCTGAATACTGCTTAGAATGGGACTTCTTAGCAATGCTCAAGCCAGCTAAGCAGAGCTGAGCACTGCTAAGTATTGCTTAAACAGGTCCTGTTTAAGCATTGTTTAGCTTGGCTTAGCAGTGCTTAGCAAAACTGAACTAAGGGCAAACAAATGTTTTCATTTAAAAAAGCAGTCAGAATTGAACATTAATTATTCATTACTGATACAGTATTGTTAATTGTTTATATTTTACTTAAGCAATGACTGACATTAGTGTGGTATATTAAGATTTACCCACAGTTGTTGTAGTTTAATCATGAGGGCAAAGCCCAAGTGATTAATTAAAGGCAACCGTGGGTAAATCTTAATATACCACAACCACTGGGTCTGTTATTGTTATTTTACAATGACATTATTTAAGAGAAAATATTTACTTTTTCCTTAAATAAATGTCTTTGTATACCAAAGCTGTGCTATCCTTCCATGTTTTTCCAGTATCCGAGGACTTTTTCTGATGTATCTGCGCATATGTATGGGACTTGCATTCCCATGTATACCCAGTACATCAGTGCTTTGCAAAGGAAGAAGAAAAGAACGTCTCCATTGCTCCATTACACACACACACACACACACACACACACACACACACACACACACACACACACACACACACACATATACAAATAAAATGTCAGACAGTTTAGGGGTAGGAGAGAGATAGAATGGAGGAACTACAAGGAAAACCAGGTATATGTGTCTTTAGTTTTGAATAACGTACCTGATTTTCCTAGTATTTTCTCCGTCCTGTCTCTCTGCTATGTTCAGAGTCCGAATTACATTTTTTTTTTGTTTATTAAAAAAATGGAAAATTACATTATATAGCAATGGAATAGAGTCGAGGCAACTGGACCTTTTTCCATTGGTATATGCTAGGATTTACAATGGGCACACTGATTAGGCTGAACAATAAGTGTGCTGGTTTTGGAATATCAATGACCAGTCATTATATAATTTACATGACCTCCCCCTATGTGCTTTCATTACATTACCTTGGGGTGTGACTGTACTGTATGGGACACTTGTGTTTAAATGGGGATTTTTACCTTATATCTCCACTGACACTGGGAAATTGAACAAGCTACACTACACTGGTTGACAAATATTAATTACTGCATCATTAAATAAAATAAAAAATATATAAAACTGCTTTCCCATGTAAAAGGTAAATGGCCTGTTTTGGTATTTAAACTGGCACCTATTACACGCAAACCATAACTTTAACCACTAAGCTAAAACAGAGCTGTCCAAATTTCAGCTATACATTTGTATATAGCTTCTTCTATAGCGAAATTTGGACAGTTCCATTAGCTAACGGAGCTGTCCAAATTTCAGCTATACATTTGTGTATAGCCTCTTCTATAGCTGAAATTTGGGCAGCTCTGTTAACTTGCAAACCTGCTCAGCTATGCTTAAACTTTCACGAAAAATAGGAAAAAAAAATAAACATTAATTTTAATGTAAACTGCTAATCTTCACATTATTAGATGAGTGTCTGAGGACACTTTCTTTCTTGTTTTAGTGCTGTAAAGCACTTTTACAGTGCAGGGTGTGTGTTACAGATACTGTGACACACCCCCTACATGACGTGAATTCACATTCCTAAGCCTCTCAGCTGTACAGATTTTCGCATGATGTCCAGATTTCTGCCTCACACTCTTAGTCCATTTGTCATAGGATTGTGCTTCCCTGGCAAATCAGTGACAAATCATTAAAGACTGCAGTTAGAAAATATTAAGGGACATTTGAGTTTCACACATCATACTCTTTGGAAAATCCATGCTAATGCAAGACCTGTCATTCTATCAACTTTCTACGTTTATAAGGGCAGTATTTAGAAACTGTTCCCTAGAATGTTCGGTTTTGTATTAGCATGCATTTTCTGAATGATACGAAGTCTGTCACTCAAATGACTTTGTTATTTAGGGACGTCAATTCTCAGTGATTTGCCAGAAAACCAGTAATTTAATTGGGGGACAAACCAAAACTATGAGCAAACATCTGGACATTCTGCGAAAATCTGTACAGTTGAGAGGTATGGTGCCATACGGCACTTTCACAATGCAAGGGGAGTGTCACAGTACTTGTCACAACCCCCTGCATGACATTCATTTCCCATGCATAATTTCAGTGTCCATGGACACTGCTTACTAATGTAAAGGTACTTTCACAATGCAGGAGGTGTGTGACAGTACCTGTCACACACACCCTGCATTTATTTCACTTGTCATTAAATATTTCATTGTCCATGGGCACTGTTTTGTTTTGCAAAGTGTCGTATGGCACTTTGTCACTGCAGGAGGGCATGTTACAGATCTGTGGGTACTATAACACACCCTCCTAGCACTCATTCAGTATCCGTGTCTGCAGCTCCCTCTCAGTAGTGCACCTTCATTAATATGTAAGGCATGCTGCAGGACACAAACACCATTCACTCCATGTAGGAATGACACTATTCCTACAGGGAGTTTACTGAATCCTGAGGCATGCATGCAATACAATGAAGTTTGTAAGTGTATCAGTATTTGTGGGATTTAATTTGTTTCATCTAGGATTTTAAATGAATCCACATAATGTACTTGACAAATCTTTGTGTATTATTCTTACACATTCATTAAAGTAAGGGAAGAAGATCTTGACATTATACCAGGGACAGAGAATGATACTGGATAGAACAGCACTGTTAAAGTCCAAGAAAATTTCCTAATACCCTTTCATAAGGGTACACTTGACAAGGAGTTGGACATTCCTATTACTTTATTGTCTTAAGTTTTGGCTGGCACTCAAGAATTAAAAGCTTGTACATTGTCAAACAAGCTGAACATTGAAGTATGTAGAGCCAAGTCAGCCATATCTCTCAGCTAACCCTATTTTGGAATAATGCTCATGTTTTAAGGCCTGGTTTACATCCACACATAATGCCCTATATTAAGGCTTGATTTACCCCCCTCACACAATTTTCTGAATCCCTCTCATCACATATGAATGACCCTGTGTAATAGAATTTTGCAGCACAATTCATTGAAGTATACAGATTTTATAGTTTCTCTGATAATGTGCCTGTGATCTTCTATCATTTTGTCACTCTGTTTTCTGTTTCTGAGTAGTATCCCACATTCCTAATGGAAGTGCTATTTGGTATTCAAATTTTATGCTAATTAGATGTTCAGATTTTTGCTGGATGTACCTAGATGTCAAAGGCTTAGCTCCTATTTGCAGTGTCTCTAGGAATAAAATCACCCTTTTTAGCATTGAGTTGGCTATGCAATTTTGAGATGCCCTTTTGTCTTGCAGAGAACAACAACCAGTCATCTGATCTCTACAAGTCAATATCTAGGACCCTGAGAACAGACAAGCAATTTATAGTTATTGGATATGGGCAAAGACAAACACGGCTGTAATACTTTTGACTTCTTAGAATGACCTTCTTTCATTACAGATTGTAGAACTTGCCCACTGAGTTACGAGGCTACCTGCCAAAAGTAATTTACTGCTGCACTCAGTTGTGCAGTTTCTGAACTGTAGGGCTAAACAGACTACCTTAGATCCTGCGATGATCTTGTCATTCCTTTTAAATACCACACAAATTGTATGATAAAATGAGATGGAAAGTATAAATGGTTTGTCACTGCAGAAGAGGTGCTACACTTCCTAAAAAGTCATCTGCAACTACAAATGGCTGATAGCCTGACTCTACAAAGATCTCTCTTACTTATTTCTTCATACTTGATTTAAAGTAGTGAGCAAGTTTGCTGCCAAACCTAAATCAAGCAAATCAATATCCCATCCCAGTCTGGTAAATGCAGATGAGCTCCCTGATGAAACTAGAAGGCCATCCTCACAAGATCTTTGTTTCAGGCACCTAAAGAAAACTGCTTTTCAGCACAAGACAGCAATCAGACTTCTATGCTAAATTTTGCACATGATAATAACAAGCACAATTATGCGACCAAGGCTTTCACAGCTGTTGCCAAGCAAAATTCCATTTACACATCAGATTAACTAGAGAAGGATAAAATGATCAAATAATGACTTCCATAATTGCCTTGCTATAAATTGTCCAGCCTTAGACTCTGTAGCAGGAGTCAAAACTGGTTATATCCGATCTCCTTCCTTCAGTCACTTCACTGTTGCAGTTTTACTTTGTGATTAGTTAGTGATTCACAATCTTTGTATGGGGTCTTATTTAGTTGCTTGTTATTACCTTTTCATTGCTTATTTTCTTCAATTTCCCTTAATTGTCCATTTGATGCACTGTTTAATGTGAAATGTAGAAGTTTAAACTCTTGTTTTAAATTTTAATTTTATGAAATTTGTGAAAGCATAAATGCTGATATTGTATTTGTTTAAGAAACAAAGGTAGTTGGTGTATAGTCATCATGCCTTTTTAGTCAGAGCGAAGGACTGATATTTTTTAGTCTTTGTAAAACCTCAAAGGTGGCACTTATGGTTTTTGTATCAGACAGTAAAGGATTCTTAGTGCAAATGAGGGATCATGGAGAAAATGGCTTTTAATTAATAATTAGTCAATAATTAAATATACTAGTTATACTATATTATAATAATTTCATAATTGTAATTAATAATTGGTTACTCTAGTTCTTAATGGACAGAGACAGCTCCTAAATGCTTTATCCCATGAATGAATCCCCTCAAAGAATCTGTAGTATGATTCCAGTTATTCTCATTGGGGGTAGTATGTAATTAACCATGGGATGGGTAAAGCCAATCTTTAACTAAATGGGATAAGTTAATTTGAGCACAAAAAAGGAAATTATCTAGGCTTAAAATGGCCTGCAAGGGCAGCTAGCCTTGTACATAACCTATGAACCTGTGTTTAAATGCTTAACATAATTAGGACACATAATCATTTGCAACATCTATTTCCCAAATGATGTCCACCTTTCTTTTTGTGAGCTTCTTTGCACATTAATTATTAGTAAGAGCTCTGCTAACATAAACCTCTGCACCCATCATTACAAAAGGAAACTTATTTTCACCATAGACTCTGCCGACAGGTTTTCTCTGACAACAGAGGAATATCTAAAGACCCCAAGAAGATTTTTTGCCTTCAATATGGGATTGATAGAGGCTTGGAGACTGTTGTTTCCAAATGTGTCTCTCCAAACACACATTTCTTTAACTACCAGATGTAAAAGACAATACGTTAATAAAAAAAAATACCAAATGCCAGAAACATACACCTCAGCTCAGATGTATAACTGGTGTAAAGTCTCACAGATGTAGCTTATATATCTTGCTGTTAACTGATCAAAACATTGTCACTGTACCTGTCAATTTGCATAAAAAAATCCTTCAGTCACACAGATGGAGATTTGACCCTCTCATTTTACATGATGAAGAGGACAGTAGCTTCCTTTAGAGATCCCATTAATTCATACTGAATAAGTAACTCAACAACCCCCATTTCATGGACACCTTTTCCCCTTTTGGGAGAGTTTCCAATTTGAACTTAAACTGCACTTTTCTTTGCACTAGAAGCACTCCTGTACAAATGCAGATACTGGGAGCACCAGTCAAACCTGGACTTGATGCACCTTTAATGACCTTTGTTGCTTATACAAGCTAAAAAGGACAAAGCTACCTATATCTTAAAATAACCTTGTTTCAAGCATTGGTTCAGAGAAACAAGTCCAGTAAATTGTTAGTCTGCCCTCGCCACAAGTGCAGATCTAGCACTGTTGTAACCACGGTATCTGACATTCTTAAGCACATTAGAGATACTACCTTAATTTGTAAACCTTTCAAAAACATTTACACATCACTTCATTCATCATCACTCCCTTTATCCCAGTACTGTGCCCAAAAACAGGTCAGGAAGTCTTTTTTTTTTTTTTTTTTGCTAATAACATATAGTTTAATAAGGGTAAATGCTTTCACATGTTCAGTGCTTCATCAGATCCATATAAAAACAGTGTCTTTAAATACATTCAAACAACAAAATTAAACACAATTCAACCAATAAAAATGCTCCAATTAGTGATGTAATGCCCTTCTCTTTTTTTTTTTTTGAAAATATTTTTATTCATTTTCAAAAAGAAAAACATGTATACAGATTATTTATGACAGTGAAGTATTTACAAAATATTTAAACAGGTTAGCTAAATGCAGTAAACAGATATCAACATTAAAACCAAAATAAAGTATTTACAAGGGTGTTTATTATTGACATATAATCGACTTTCTGTACAATTGTTTCCCAATTATAATTTGCTACGGTCATTACTCTCCAACATTTCAGTTACTTTTTGCCATGCTATATATAATGATGTAGTTCTTTCAGTTCTTCCTTTAATAGTGTTAATTTCCAATTGCGATACTGCTGACATCATATTCCTGTATTGCTTAAAAGTTGGAGAAGCTTTGGATTTCCAGTTTTATGTAATGTTCTTTCTTGCAATGGCTAGGAGAGTCCACACAATTACATATTTTGTTCTTGGTACACAGTCAGTTGCAGGTATGTTAAACAAAATAAGAGATTTAGAAATCGGGAATTTGTCATTTAATACTATTTGCAGAAAATAATTTATTTTATCCCAGTATGGTTTAATCAAATGGCATTCATAGAACATATGTTGCCCGTCTGCTTTTATTGTTAAATCACATCTCCAACAGCCAATATTTTCTTAGACATAAGTTCTATTTTATGAGGGGTTACATAAAATCTGTATATGAATTGCCATGCAAAGAGTTTCCAATGTAATGAAAGCGATGTTTGCTTTATAAGGAGAAGAATTATTTTTTATCTCTATCATTTGGTACTTGCCCATTAACTAATGTATAATAGTTCCATATTTTGTCATTATTATAGGTTTTTATTTTTTTATTTGTTTTATAAATAGAGGATAAGTATCCCTTTCCATTTGTTCTATGAAATTAGGAACATTCTGTCATATTGATGGTTGCATTGTTTCTTGTTTGTTTAATATATATTGTCTTAATTCTTGTATGTGTAGCCATGAACTATTTTCCATATTTAATTTCCTTTGAATTTGGTCTATTGACAGAAGTTTTCCAGAGTTTACCAGTTGATGAGAATATATTAATCCCTTTTCTTTAAGCATTTTGACTACTCCTATATCAAATGTTATTATATTGCCTTGTGAGTATGCTACTGGATATAGTAGAAATGACTGCTATTAATAAGATTTTTGAAAATGTTTAATGTATAAGTAATGTATTTGGAACTTATATTTTTATGTTTATGTATCATCATATATTCCTTCATCAGCCATAGAAAATTGTTTGATATGAAATAACTATATTTATTTAATACAAATCCTGATTTTAGCCAGATTTTCTCATGAACTAGCTTCCATTTTGATGTATATCTTGTATTTAGCCATAATAATATTGTTTTAATAACAGATGAATGTAAATATACTTCTATGTCTGGTAAACCTATGCCACCCATATCCCATTCATCTAGATGATATTTCATAGCTATCCTTGGCTTTTTTGGATACCATAGGAATCTAATTGTTAAATCATTTAATTGTTTGAGGTATGATTTTGCTGATGGCAAAAAACAAGCTTGTATGACATAAAGAATTTTGGAAATATGATCATTTTAATTATATAGAGCCTTTCTTCCATTGAAAAGAAGAATATATTCCATCATTGTATTATATTTTAATATTATTTAAGATCTCTTTATAATTTGTTTCAATTGTAGTATCTAGATTGTTAATAATAACAAGTATTCCCAAGTATTTGATTGTATTATTGGTGGGGATATATTTATGGTATTTTTTATTTAGATCTTTTTTTAGTATTTATAAGCAATAAATTTGTTTTGTTTTCATTAAATTTAAGACCTGAAATTTTTTGAAAGTTTTGAATTGAGTCCCATAATGCTTTTAAAGAGCTATTATTATTTTTTAAAGTAATTAATATATCATCAGCAAAAAGTTGAGTTTTAAGCTCTAGGCTGTTGTCTAATTGTATTCCTTAAATCTTTTTATTCATACGTATATTATTTGCTAAGGGTTCAATGACTAGTGCAAATAATAATGGGGAAAGAGGACAGCCTTGCTTTGTGCCCTTTGTTATTTTAACAGATTTAGATAGACAAGATCCCAGTTTTATATAAGCCAGTGATTTTACATATAATGATTTTATTAACAAGGTAAAGTTGCCTGAGAAGCCGTATTTTTCTAAAACTAGCCATAGATAATCCCAGTTCACTTAATCAAATGCACTATTTATGAGTAAACTAATAACATTCATTTTGTTTTTTTGTAGTAACATTTATATAATCAATTAAGGAAAGAATTATTTTGATGTTGTCATAAGTGTTCCTATCTTTTATAAAACCTGTTTGATCCTCCTCTATCAGAAATGGTAGTAATTGTTTTATTCGAGCAGCATGTATTGCCATAAAAATTGTATAATCTATATTAAAAAGTGAATTGGGTCTCTATTATGAACATTCATTGGGATCTTTACTTTGTTTCAGAATTGGTGATATTAGTGTGTACCTCCAAGAAGGAGGGATGTCTTTACCATTTTTAACTGATGTAAAGACATTCAATAACAACAGCAAAGCCTCATTATATAGTAATTTAAACATTTCTGGGGTGATATTATCTATACCTGGAGCTTTATTTAATTTTAGCTTATTTACTTGAGCTTTAAGTTCTGTCATTGTTATTTGCTTATCTATTAGTTGTACCTGCTCCTTAACATTGTTTTTAAGAAAAGCTTTCATTGCTGAATGTGTTTCTATTTTCTCATTTTGATTATTAAGATTATGAAAGAATAGCCTAAATGCTTCTAGTATTCCTTTTAAATCAAACACTTTCTTTTTGATTTCTATATTATGTATTTCCTTGATTTAATTTGTTTTAATCATCTTTTTAGTCCTATTTGCTATTCTTCATTGGTTTTTAGGGTTCAGTGAATAGGAACATAGTTTAATTTTTTCTAAGTTGATCATTGTTTTGTGGTGTAACATCTCTGAGTATTTTTATTAATATATTCCAGTTCTTTTATAAAGTTGGTGTTTCCATTTTGAATATCAAGCTTTAAATTATCCACTTTTGACTGTAATTCCATTAATTCCTTATTCCACTGTTTTTGTTTATTTTTATACCATCCCACCACTCTTCCATATAGATATGCCTTCACTGCATCCCATATATAAATATTTCAGATACATCTTTTGTAAAATTCATATCTAAGAATACTTGTATCTCTTTAATATAAAATTCCTTAAAATCTTTGAGATTTGTTATGTAGGATGGTATTCTTGTTACTGCTATCCTTCTCTTGAAACATAAGTCTATCTCAAACGTTATGGTGTTATGGTCTGAAAATGGACATGAAATTGTCTTGACTTTATTTAATTTAATGGTTAAATCTTTTATGTGCACTCTGTCTATTCTAGAGTATGTATTATGTCTATGGGAAAATGTGTAAAGAATAGTGCATCTGGGACAGCATACTCATTAATGTCAACTATATTAAAAGTTTCAACAAACTCAGATAAGAACTTTATTAAAGGTGATATCTTACTTGTAGTTTTAGTATTTGTGTCAGTTTCTTTTATAATGCAATTGAAATCTCCAGCTATGATTAAATTGCCCTTGGCATATTGTATAATATCATCTAAGTGTTGTTTGGCCACTCTAACTCCTAGTCCTGGTATCCAATAAATATTCACTAATGTATATACCATTTCGTTGATAGATATTGTCAATGGACAAAACATTCCTGAGTTGTCGTGAAATGTGTTTATGATTTTAGGCATTAAAGTAGTGTTTTTTCCACAAAGTTGCTATTCCCCTTCACTTTTGACTATAGGTGGAACTTACTAGTACTGTATAATTTTTATTATTTATTTTATTTATGTCTTTCTGTGTAAGGTGTGTTTCCAGTAAAAATACTAGTTGTGCTTCACATAGCTTTAAATATCTGTAAAGACTTCCCCTTTTGCAGCTATTATTTAAACCATTTACATTAATAGATATACGTTTTGCAATTGGATTAATATTGGCTTTGTTTTTAACTTTCTTGGGTGGCGTAAGCCAGGGAACTTTGTTGGCTAGGTTTACATAGGCCCTTGGGCCAATAGCCTAGTACCTACCTATGAACATATGAACCTGTGAACCTATGGACCATATTCATATACTTGTAACAATGTGCAAATGTGTGTATATGAAGAAAATGACTTGTTCTTTCTTCTTTCAATAGGATTACAAAATATTTTAGACACCCAATAAAAGTATATTAGAAGAACATAACTAAAAACATTATAAGATAAACAACCACCAAACCCCTCCATGAGAAAAAACATCTCATCCTTGAATGGTCTAACCATTCAAGCGACCCCTCTATATCCTCTTTTCAGCCTCTCCCCCCAGCCCAGCCATCTAGTAGTTTTATAATGAAAAGTATCTTATAAGTATACATGAACTTGTATTTACATATTACTTAAATACAGTCTTTATCTAATTTCAATATTTTATAAAACACTAAGGCAACACAATACCTAGATTTACTGCTGAACTATTTGATTTTGTTTAAACTGTGAAGAGAAATCTCTTATTTTAATGTGATAACTTTTGCATAACAATAACAGTTATATATCTTAGAAGTAATATGCTTGCTGTTAATCTCCTTTATAGCGCAAATGGCATTCATAAGTATCGAAATTTCTGTGTTGGTCTACAAAAAGTTTTAAGCATTATATATATATATATATATATATATATATATATATATATATATATATATATGCCAGTTATTTTTACGCGAATGGCATTCATAAGTATCGAAACTTCTGTGTTGGTCTACAAAAAATTTTAAGCATTATATATATGACAGTTAATAACTATATTACAACTTAGTTAAATCATGAAGTGTTTGTAACAATTTACATAATATTACAATTTTATTGTCATACATCAGTAATCTTCTAGTTTTCATTTCATTTAGAAAGTCATATTTTAATGGCATAAATGTTACTAAATTGTTTTTGTCATTAGTAATATATAGTTTAAGACCATATTTCCAAGCAGTTCCCATGTATTCCTTAGTGTCACTGGCACATTTCACCGCTAGTCTACCTTGTATTTCATATAGCAAACATCAACTCATAATCCTTATGCTATTGCAGGATTTAGCTACAGTGTTGTAACTGTAAGGATGGAAAATATAACAAGCATAGTAAACTTTAAACATGCTATAACATAGTTTGGTATTTGTTACTGTCAACCCTTTTACTTACATGGAAAAAGGTAACCTTGTATGTGCACCGACCATTTTCTTTCTTTTTTCTCTTCTTCCTTCTGTTCTCCATTTTCAATAAATATTATCATTACTATTATGGCTTCTTTGCATTAAGTGAGATTACTCAAAATCATATTATAGATAATATATAACATTTGAAGCAAGAACACACCTGATATAGAGACATAATCTCAACTCAAATGGTCCACACCATATATTTATAACATTGCAACCATAAATATTCTAATGAATAAGCAATAACCAGCATCTTTTCAGTATCTGTGTGTCTCAGACAAGTATTTACCTATAGAATATTAAAAAGAATAGATAACAAGCTCTTCATTCGTAATTGACAAGTGTACATAACCTGGCATTTACTTTCATAGACTGAAATTAGCCCTGTTATTTATATGCATATCATGTGCCAACAGCAACATATTAGTAAATGCCCATGCTATTCAATTCATATTTTAATACTTGTCATATTTTAAAAACATGACATATATAGATACTATAAAAGTGATTAATGTGAATGTAGCTGGCAATGGCTTTAGCATATGTGATGATATATAATATATAGTCAGTACTGTAAGTGAAAGTACATTGTGTAATATAGTAGTATGTCTGTTTTAATCTAGGGTTCTATGCTGATAATCAGTTTAGACTTACAAGACAATCTCTTTGGCTTCAGTCATATAATGGGAATTACTGTCTCTCCACACAACCATTAATTTTCAGTGAGGATGTTTAATATTAGTATAACTTGCTTTTATTATAAGCATATTTATGATTCAGCAATTCTTTTTTTATGTATATATAACAATATAAAAAATCTATGAGATTTTTCTTGCTCATTATTGCTTAATGGCTGTGTTACTCGACTAATTTAATATTTGCAGTGTATCTTAATAAATAAACAGCAGCTCCCCTTTTTGTCTTTAAAATACCTAATAATAAGCAGCTACATTCATGAACAATAACTGTCTTACTGTCCTTAAGGTTGAGTATATTAGCTGTAATGTGTTTACAAATATGCTGTATAGTTCCAGTCAAAGATTTAAATATATTATATTTTCATAAAGTTAAGTTAAATTATAGTAATTTGCCTGAGTGATGTTATCAGAGAAAAGTGTTAACTGTTGTATAGTTTCTTTCAAGTGATCTATACTTCTTTTTAAACCCTTGTGTGTTGTTTGTGTATAATTCAAAATTAATGATAAATGTTACAATATAATAAAACATCATGTATGTGCTGATACCTTCTAAATTTGTTACGTACTTCAGTTTGCTTAATATTTGTTAAACTGACTGTAAAGCAATTTGCCATCTCATAAATAGTGTGCTTGTCACTTTAAGAAGCTTAAGAGCTTAAACCACACCCATACTGACTTGTTTCAGTGCTTACATCAGACTGTTTACTTTCATTTTGTGCCGTTCGCAGATTTGTAAAGGATTTACTACACTCTAATGGATTCTAACTGAAGATTTTCCATTCCAGAAATGAATAAATATCAGTTTTCAGCACGGGGTCATAGCAGAAAGCCAACAATAAAGTAAATGAAGCTTTTAGGGCTTTTTAAACTGACCATGAGCTCATTAAACTTCTGTTAAATTTATGGCAGATAAACAAGTCAAATGGTTGTTTCTTAGTCAAAAGGGCACTTTTAGCATCAAAGAATACATAGCAACTACTTTTTAGACAGTTATTACTATCAGCGTCTTTATCTTGTGATGTGAATTGAATGCAAAGGTTTAGATATCTCATGCAGCTCAGTGTAAATAAAATAAAAAGAAACGTGTTAATTTAAGCACACCACATTAATATGCCTGTAAATGCATCATAATCTATAGTACCAGTAAAAGGCAGGTAATTTATAAACGAATTATCATTAGAGTTAGAGAAATTATAATTTTAAGTAATTACACGTAATAAAGATATGTTACCTTGCTTTCTTTAGGGTTGTTTCCTTTAGTTATAAAATGTCCTGCTTATCCTGTATTTATATTTATTCAGAAGACTGACACATATGTAAACCATGAATGCTTTTAAAGAAGAAATTTTTACCTTACAGAGTGAATAGAAAAAATAATGTTTGTCCTTTTCATGCATCTCTGAGTTTCTTCTTTTTCTTGTCAGCAGTGCTCCGTTCATTCTTTTCTTCATGTCTCTTTAATCTAAAGGTACTCCACTCATTTCTTCCACTTTATCCAAGGTTTTATTAGCTGAAAGATAGGATATTGTTGTTTGTAGAGTGTCAAAAGTTTTAGGACCTTCAGTAAAAAAGATTTTTTATTCTTGCAGGGAACAGCAGGTGCACTTTAAGTTGCCTTTTTTCAGTTCCTTTATCAGTGGGAGACATTCTTTTCTTGCAGCTATAACGCCAGCATAATAATCATTATCAAATCTGATTATATTGTCTTTGTATTTAACTGGAGAAGTTGGCCATGCTGTCTTTAACATAAGTTCCTTATCCTGTGATGAAAAAAAAACTTTACTGTTATTGATCTTGGGTTAGTTTTTGATGTAATCGTTGAAGAAAGAGCTCCTAAGGATCTATGAGCTCTTTCAATTCCATAAGAAAGTGCTTTAGGCAATTTTAAAACTTATGGTAACCAGACATTTACCATAAGTTTTAAAAATTGCCTGAAGCACTTTCTTATGGAATTGAAAGAGCTCATAGATCCTTAAGAGTGGTAACCCGACAGTAACTGCGGTGGTGGTGCTGCGGTAGCATTGTCACCTCACAGTAAGACATTGTCCTGTTCGATTCTCAGCTAAAGCGTCTTCTGTGTGGGGACATGCATGAATGGGCATACCTTCGTTGAAGGTTGTGCATCAGAGCTAGCAACTCGGCACGTAAAAATCTACTGCCAGTCATTAGCGGACCGGAGTTCCGCTGTGGCGACCCCTAACTGGGAAAAGCTGAAAGATACAACATGGTATCCAGACAGTAAGGAAAGTCACCATGTTATCTCCCTCTGTTTTCTCCGGCAACCCATAGATGCGAAGGTTATTTTGTCTGGACCTGTTCTCTAGAGCCTCTATTTTATTTTGTAATGAAGCATTTTGTTTTGATCAAAAATGTTAATTGAAGTTCTTGTTGGCGATATTGTACTTGAGGGCCTCACCAGTTCATTTTGTGCAGAAATGGGCATGTCGCGAATTGAGTGACAACCCTACCGTGTTCGTGTTTGATGCATTGGCTGCTTAAAAGTTTGCTGTGGAAATGTATTTGAGATATAGTTATTCTATTGGAGATCTATCTACTTGTTAAGCAGAGAAGACATTACAATGTATGAAGCTCTTTGTTTGTTGAATAGGTTTTGAAAAGTCCTAATGAAACTTAATCTTTGGTTTGTGTCTTAGTTTGGCAGATATAGAGTAGAGAACAAATAAGGGACTAGGTATACTAAAGATGCATTACAGTCATTACTAAAGAAATAGATATGATGGTATTCATAGCTAAGTTAAAGATGTGTGCGGCAGACATTTGTTCGGCATGCATAGAGAAAGTGGCATTATTAGAGGTCTGCTGCAAATATGTGTGACCATCTAAAAGTCAAATGGACAGCCCAATGCAAATGAGTACACACTGATATTTAATAGATGAGATGTATATAATTGCTGCACTGATGGTATGGTAATGATACAGTTTTCCTGCTTTTTGTGACAAGCACTGCTGGTTTTAGTCACTTTGTTGTTAGCAAAGGTGTTTAGCTTGGTTTTGAGTCTTATTTCCTGCTTTGAGAGGCTTGATTCCACTGTATCTCAACTCAGTGTATAAAGAGGCACTCTGCCTTGGAGGATGTGGTATATATAGGCACTAGGTAACTTATTAACCTTAAGTTAGATTATTTGGGGACATTGTAGGTACTTTGATGAACTTGTTTGGTCCGCAAACTGGAAGTGGAGAATTGCATGGCCTTCATATTCCTGCGAAAAGCAATGTTGGACGGTTTCCTTTCTTTGCTGGTTATGGTGCAATAAAACCTGTCAATTATTGATGGTGGTAACAGTCTACTGTTATATTTATTGTCATATTACATGTCAGTGCACTTGTTTTCTTTTTATATTTTGTTGTACATTCGGAGGGAATGCATATTCATGAATGACATATCACAGGGTGGGTTTTGGGCGGGGCTTGCCACTGCGCATCTGGTGAGGCCCTCAAGTACAATATCACCTTTTTGTTCCGAGAGTCTGCCCTCAATATCATTTAGGGATGTTTCTATGTCAGCTATCTGAGACTTCCGTCTTGTCATTATTTCTTGTAGTTGTATCTGTTTTGTAGATCTCTCTTTAAAAGTGTCCAGTTTGGTATTCATTTTATCGAATTTCACTGATAAGTCCTGTATAGCAGTTAGTAAAAACTGCATCTCCTTTCTCATCATCTGGTCCTGTGTGTTATTCTTAGAAAAGCTCATTTCCAGTAGATTCAGATACCTTTCTTCTTATTTTTTGACAGGAAAAATAGTGATTAAAGACAAAATTTTACAACGTAGACTTCCAGTGATACTAGTAGAAGTAAATCAGTAAAATAGGTATGTCTACGATACCTAGTTTTTAAAATTTCCTGTCAGAAATATCTTTTGAGTGTAGAGCTGAGAAAAGATGCTGCCAACCAGTCTACATCTTAGCCACGCCCCCATCATCAGAAAGTCTTAACTGCTACATCTCACAGTG